>NC_028451.1:31026387-31053384 GCF_000263155.2 Setaria italica | reverse complement strand
TTTCGGACTGGTAAGTGCAAGGTATGGTTGACTTCAAATTGGTCTACATGCATCAGTGAAATTAGCCTATGTTCTGCTACATGCATGCATGCGAGAGAGTAGTCGCTTATGATGTCATCAATCTGCGAAAAGGGGGAGATTCTCAAGAAACATAGTCATTGAGACTAATGGTCTGCCACCATGAGCCTTTTAGGTGTTTATAGGCCCTAAGGAGGGACTCCCCACCCTCAAAATAGACGAAAATGAAATATGTAGAAGAATTCCATGGCATCCAAAAGACAGTAGTATTTTTGTTAGGCGTGGAAAAGACGGTATAGGACACAGGACAGGAGAAGCCCTCGTTTGGACAAGAGTCCTTGCTGATTCGCACGGTGAGGGACCTCTTGAATCATCATACACGGCTAGATCACAACCAAAACGGAAGCTAGAGAAGAGGAGTCAAGAGGACCCCCACCGTGCGAACCAACAAATTTTGGCCCCGAGAGCAACCAAACTTCTTCTTGACTCGCCCCGAGAAATGTACAGATCCAGAATTCCAATTCATCTTCCATAAGGTTTCAATTTAGGCATCTTCCATGTTTGACATCAGTACAGCACAACAGGAAATGGACGCCATAACGAACGAGGGCCGGCGCCAACGGAGACGGCGTATCACACAATCGCATCAGCTTTTACCAAAGGCTGCCTCGCCTGCGTGGACCAAACGGTCCAGGACCCGGCAGACAACGGAAATCAGAACCGGACCGGACCGGAATCTATCTATCGACGAAGGAACCCGTGCCGCCCAGAGTGGAAACTCGCAACGGCGTGAACGCGTGGGCGTGGGCGTGGCACGGACAACCGGCGTGCAGTGCCCGCTCCTCGCGAGTGCCGCCGGGTCGGACGCGTCCGTCAGCTCCACTACTCCAGGCCCGGGTGCAGGTACGATACGACGCCCAAACACAGCAGCTACCCCCCGGGGCCCGGGCGGTCGCCCGCTGCTCACGTCGAGCCTCGCCGCGCCGGTGTCGCCCCGCCACCCCGCCAGTATATATCCAGCCGGTCTCGGTCACGGTCAACCGGAGACATCAGCCGGGCGCGACTGCGTTTCCTTGGTCGCCACCGCAAGTCGATGCTCGTCGTTTCCGCTGACGCTGCCACGGCCACAACGTGCGGCACGGGGCAGGCCGGCCACGAGGAGCCGTGGCCGTCGCCGTCGCCGCGCCGGGCGGTCTCGTCTGCCGCATGCTCGTGAATTCCGGCAGCACTGTAGGAGCACGAGACCGCGCGGCGCACGCGAACACGGCCTCTGTGTCTCCGCGCCGTACGGATTGACTTGCTCTGAACGGTGTTGCGGGCTCGGTGTTTTCCTTGCCGCCAGCCCTCGTTCGTCAGGTCGACAGCACGCGCTCGCCGTCCCAGTCACACAATGGCAATGGACTTGTACACCTGCGATGCACGTTTTCACGACAAATAAAAAGGCGCGGCAATGGACTTCTAGTAGGTGGCTTACAGGCGCTCCGATCCACGTCGTCGTTTCGACACAGAACTTTGCGGAAGCATCAAGAGTGCTGCAACCTCTTTTTTTTTAAGACTGGTGGTGGCTCTTTCTTATTCGTTTTAAAAAAAAGGAAACAACACGATTAAAAGAACAACAAATCAAAGACGAGCAGATGACCTGTCCCTTCTTAAAAAAACAGCCCAAGTACGTACGCGGGAGACGGCCATTCGGAGAAAGATGCGAGCACGGCACAATCTAGCTGACTGACACTGGCTACAGGAATCAAATCCCTGTCGCCTTGATTAGTTTAGTACACTACAAAATGGCAAATTATGAAATTCCTAAAGAGCTGAAAATTGGCAAGAGGATGGAATATTCCGTGACGTGCGGGGTCGTTTTATACTATTGCTATCACACAAAGTCAGAAGGCGCCCGGCCCGCCCGTCCATCCAGTCCCCAGCCAGGCTTTTGCTTGTCCGACGCCGACCAGCGACGACCGGGTACGGGAGACTCATGGCTGCACCTCCAAGTTGCTCAAGGAGGTTCTTTGCCCCTACTAAAACGCAAAGAACATCTCTTACTTTTGTCCGTGTTATTGTGATTCTGCTAGTGGGCTGCAGGAATTCCTTGGTAAACAAGTCTATGCTCCAAGTTCTGCAGGTACTTGCACGCTAAGAGACGGATGCATCTGGCATAGCTTGTTGGGGCGATCGGTCAAGGAGGCAACAGCAGTGATTGCGCACCCTCCGGCGAATTTTGAAAGCATCGCGATTTAGTCTGAACTCGCTTTCGCTATTCCAATCAGACAAACGCAATGGCATCAGCCATCTTGTCTTTTGGGATCGGACTCGCTTAACAAGCATAACAAAACGAGCAACTCCAACCGATACCTCATCCCACCTCTCATCTCGATTTTAAGAGTTCAACAGTGAAAACGTGTCTCCAACCGATCGCTCATTCGAGCCCCGCCTCTCATCTGGACTCTCATCCGTTGCCCTGAACTCTCACATGTAGGAGCTCCTACTCGAGCTCTCATCCGGTCGAACGACCAACTGCCCTTCCCCGCGCCCTGCATGCTGCCGGCATCGCAGGCACCTGCCGCCGCCCCTTACCCAGCCCGCCCAGACCAAGAGAGGGAGCTCCATCGAGAGAGGATCGGGAGAGAGCGCACTGAAGGCAGCTCGAGATCAGAGAGGATTCGAGGGGGAGAGATAGAGTGCACGAGACACGAGATGATGAGGTAGATCAGGAGTTTGGGAGACGGACAGCCATTATTTCCTTCTCGGTGAAATTCTGAGATTTGTAAATAGTATTTGTATTAGCGTATTTTTTCAATCAGTATTGAAATTTGTATTTTATATTTTTATCCGTATTCCATGGAGGGAGCTATGAGAAGAGCTGGTTATAAGATATAAATAAAATAGAGGGGAGTGGAAAGGAAGGAGACACATGTGAGAGATCGGTTGGAGTGCGGGGAGAAGTAAGAGTTGAAAAGTGGATGAGAGATCCTCGAAGTAGGGGTTATATTTGATGTATCGGTTGGAACTAGGAGTTAAACTATACGTACCGTCTCTGTCTCCACGTCGATGATGGGACGGGTTTCCGTCTCCTCCTCTGCTTGCCTTGTTTAGATGTCTAATTTTGGAGATGCAAAATTACTGTTATAGTACTGTAGCACAATGTAATGTTTCGTTTGTATTTATGAATTATTATCCAAATATTGACTAATTAGGTTTAAAAGATTCGTCTCGCAAAGTACAACAAAACTGTGCAATTATTTTTTGATTTCGTCTACATTTAGTACTCTATACATGTACTGCAAGTTTGATGTAATGGAGAATCTTCTTTTGCATAGTGTTAAAGTTGGAAGTTTGGAGGAACAGACCCTAGAGCTTATAGAGTCTCATAGGCAGGACAGGACGCATGCAGCTCCCCGTAGAATTTTGGTTTGAATAGGCTGGCTAGGGCTGTTTAGTTGCTCGATTTTGGACAACCAAAATCACTGTGCCAGCACTGTAGCATATTGTAACGTTTCGTTTGTATTTGTGAATTATTGTTCGAATATTGACTAATTAGGCTTAAAAGATTCGTCTCGCAAAGTACAACAAAACTATGTAATTAGTTTTTGATTTCGTCTACATTCAGTATCCATGCATGTACCGTAAGTTTGATGTGGTGGGAAATCTTCTTTTTGCATAGTGGCAAAGTTAGGATTTTTGGTAATTAAACAAGGCCCTAGTTGGCTGTCAGGTCGCTAGCCGCTGCTAAGAGAAAGAGAGCAGGGCAGAGCAGCGCTTATGTTCGCTGATCGAGACGACTGCACAGCGCGAGCGAGCACCCCCGGCTATCTCGCTCGCTTCTGATCGAGCTGCCACGTCCCTGCTCTTTCGTCCCTCCTCGCTCGACTTTGGAACCTTCAACCTTGGCAGACACGATCGACCTGTCGCATCGTGCATGTCCTTGTCCCTTGTCCCTTCCCTCCGCAGAACTTCTAGGACCGGATCCGACTCGGCACACAGCTTTTGCAGCGTTGGAAAAACTATTTAGCGATAGGCCCACGTCAGCAGCCAGCTTTCACGTGCTCAAGAGAGAAAAATAAAATACTGCCTGCGGTTACGGTCATTAGCCCACACCCACAGCACACGAGTGACGAGGGAACGGGGAGTAGAAATAACCATGCCACGGTGCATCATCCATTCATCCACGATCCACCGTTCCACCCTCGGGGGAAGCTGCACCGAAGCAACACCAAGAAGAAAAAGTACCGACAAAAAGCGCACTAATCCAGTGTTCCGATAAGAGGCTACACGCAAGCGATATGTGCCGCCGCGCTCCCGACAAAACACACGACTTTTTCCACAGCCCGGCCGTAGTTTTTTTAACCCTTTGTTGTTTTAAAATTAACATGGCACCACGCTCAAGTTTCAACGGACGACCGGCGGAGCCCGTCGCATGTGACGGCGGTTAGCCGCAGCCGTCGGATTATCTAATCAATCGACACCACACAGTAAGTTAGGGCCCGATTGGCACAACTTTGACTCTGGCAAAAGAAAACCTAGGGTACTCCAAGTGGTATACATGCAGTTTTTTAAACTCCCACTTATCTTTTGGAAAAATGTTCCCGACTTTCTAAAATGGATGGAAGTGATCAAATGTCCATAACACCCTTTCTTCTTCTCCTTTTTATTTTTCTCTTTTATTATCCCTATTATTTTTCTTCATTTCCTTTTTTTCTTATTCTTTATTTTTTACATTTTCTCTCCCGTACCTTTTCTTCCTTATCTTTTCCGTGGTCCTTACATTCTCTCGGGTCTGCTCTCTCTCGTTCTCTCGATTCTCTTTCTTTCTCCCATCTCTCTGCTCCGGCCTCCGATCCAAGCCTGCCCTGCATCACGCAGCTGCTCAGCTCAGCGCCCTGCGGCTCCACCCACGCGTCGCGCTGCGGCTCCCTCGCGTCGCTGGTCTGTGCTGCTGCGCCGTCCAGCCGCCGGTCCGCCCCGCTGCGTTGTCCGGCCGCGGATCCGCGGCCATGTCGTCCAGCCGCTGCTCCACCTGCCGGTGGTCCGCGTCCACGCAGTCCCGGTGCTGGTCAGCCCAGCGCCGGCGCGCCGCCAGCAACGCCGCGCGGGCGAGAAGGTAGGAGTGGCATTTTTGCTGTAGTTTTGGCCAACTCGAGGGGTAGTTTTGTGTGTTTTGGTTGTGGGAGGAGGAGAAGCCGGGACAAGCCAATTTTTTTTCCTTCTCCCATGGCAGTGCAAAAACGGCAGCGGCTTTTGCCGGCTTCTCCATATAAGCCATTTTGGTTTTTGCCGTTTGGCAGGGGCTCGGCATGAGCCGGTGAATAAGCCGGAGCTAAAATCTTGCCAAATGGCAACTTAGCTTATGTTTAGAGCTGTTATGGATGATCTAGCTTGGTTAAAAATTTCTATAGCCAGTTGAACCTAGCTAAATTCAGCTAAAGTGATAAAAAATCAAATTGTTCCTCCACCTTCCTCGAGAAAAGTATTTAATGCGGGAGTGATGGATACAAGAGATAAATATCTTTTTAGCTACCGAGAATCCAAACCTAAACTTTAGCCAGGTAAAAGAAAGCTCATCCTGTCATGCGCCCTCTCGTCGTCCTCCTCTGCTATTTATAAACCCCACCCTCTCCCTCGCCGCTCAAACAGCAGAGGCACGGAAGAGTCGGTCAGAGACACATCCGCCGCACCCAGAACAGAACACAGGCAGAAGCAGGAAGATGAAGGTGGAGGTGCTGGAGACGACGCTGGTGACGCCGAGCGAGGCCACCCCTCGGCACGCGCTGCGGCTCTCCAACCTCGACCTCGCCGTGCCCAAGACCCACACGCCGCTCGTCTACTACTACCCCAAGCCCCCTGCCGGACCCGACGCCGGCGCCGAGGGCGGATCCCCCTTCTTCGAGCCGGCACGGCTGCGGGACGCGTTGGCCCGGGCGCTGGTGCCGTTCTACCCGCTGGCGGGGCGCCTGGCGGCCGGCCCGGGGGGCCGGATCGAGATCGACTGCACGGGCGAGGGCGCGCTCTTCGCCGTCGCCCGCGCCGACTTCGCCGGCGACGAGGTGTTCCGGGACTTCGAGCCGTCCCCCGAGGCGCGCCGCCTGCTCGTGCCCTTCGCCGAGTCCGGCGAGCCGCCCTGCGTGCTCGCCATGGTCCAGGTGCACCCCTTCCCCGCTCCCGACCCGAGCTCCGCTTCGCTTTCCCTTGCTCAACCAAATCACCGCGGTTTTTTTTTCTTTTTACGTTTTCACCGCCGTCGTCCGTCCGGTTAATCTGCCCTGCCGGCTTTCGTTTCGTTTTTGCACGCGGCACGTCGGTGGGAAACGGAGAGAAAAGTCTTGGTCAGAGGGAGAGAGAGTATACGGCGGTGTCGAACGGTTTAGCCTTGGCGTCGCTGGCGCGTGGGCCCTCACCGTCAGGGCTCGCCGTGACAGACAGGTTGACAGCGCCACAGCGGCGGTAGCAATGGAAACGCTGGTGGGTCATGGGCGTAGTCATGTAGGACAGGGACGTCCGTTTATGGACCTCTTCGGTAGGCTCCCAAAACGGCTCCGCCACCGCCTTCGTTGGGAGCCCCAACCAAACGGTTGTTTGCAAAACAGCTTCGAGATTGAAGCTCACTTGGAGCTGGAGCTTTTTTTACTACGCGTAGGAAGCCGAAAAACATGGCTTCCTGCGGCTCCTCCTTGTCGGCATGCACAAGGATGCAGTTACTCCTCGAAATTGCAAATACTACAGCTAAAATGCCACTCATCGGGGGAGCGGCATCGAGGAGCGACGCGCTGAGGCTGGCTGCGGGCGGTCCGTGCATCAAGGGAGCATTATGCCGGGGGCGGAGCACGACAGCGAGGAGGTGGCACGTTGGTGCCAGAGCGCGGCCCCTGGTCGGCGAGCAGCGGCGGATTCGGCCTACCTTGACTCCGAGCCAGTGGCTCGGAGTGGCGCAACATCATGGAGAGCGGCGTGCGAGGTTGTCAGTCGGAGCGGCGCAGCGGGGTCGGAGCAAATTGACGGGACGGGCGCTATTGGACAAGGGTAAGAATAGAGGGAAAAATATAAACTTTACTCAATAGTTAAGGGTATATTGGACATTTAACCTCTTCTACTGCATTATAAAATATAGAAGAAGTCGTTTTGCTAAATAATTTTTAAAATAGCTTTAGTTTTTATCAGAGGAGCTGGAGCCATTTTAATCATGGCAAGCTAGCCCTATATACGTGTCCACCGATGGATGGCCTAGCTTATTTTAAGCCTGGCAAATAAATACATATCTCAAGTTTGCTAGAACAAAGCGGTAGAAAAAAAAGGAGATGACTTCCGTCTCCCGTTCCGAGCTTCTTCTTTCAAACATAATTCGAGCTTGTTTTGGTTTCTTGGGAAATCTTAAGCTTCTTTTCGTTTCTTGGAAATCTTTCTCTTGTGTTAGGAGCAGTAGTACATCCTCGAAAAAAAAGTAGTAGTAGTACATTAGTACATGCTCCCCGTCTCATAATAAATGCATTTCTAGAGTTTAAAATTTGTCCTAAAATAAATATGTAATTCTCATCTTTTCACCGAACTCTGTAAGTGTATTTACTTTAAGAATGGGTGTATTTATTTTGGGAAGGAGGGATTGCATGTGATCCGAGCTTTCTGTTCTTGGGCGCTCTTGGGCACAGGCCAAAGAAAAATCAAACCCACAGTGCTCTGACGGCTGACAGCTCAAAGAGCGTGGCAGACATGCCGCGGCGCTACAGTTACCATCAGCCACGGCACGGCAAGATGGTGGCCGCAACCGGATCAGCAGGGGCCAGCATCAACGATGACTTTGGGTTCCCGTCTGCACCGATCGATGCCGACCGCGGCCGTCAGGTGCATTGGCGCGGGCGAAGGCGACGATGCGCGAGTCACGCACGCGAGGCCGGCGGCGGCGCGCGTGCTGTCGACACTCGACACGAACTGGAACTGCTGAAGAAAACCAGGCCTTGTTTAGTTGGCCAATTTGGGAGGTGCCAAATTACTGTTACAGCACTGTAGCACACTGTAGCGTTTCGTTTGTATTTGTGAATTATTGTCCAAATATTAACTAATTAGGCTCAAAAGATTCGTCTCGTAAAGTACAACAAAACTGTACAATTACTTTTTAATTTCATCTACATTTAGTACTCCATACATGTACCGCAAGTTTGATGTGATGGGGAATCTTCTTTTTGCATAGTGTCAAAGTTGGAAGTTGGGAGTAACTAAACATGGCCCCAATTCCGTCCACGGAGCGGGCTGCTGGCCGGCGATGAGTTCTGATAGTACTAGGTCGCTGTACTAGCAGTACCAGCTGCCATTCGGACGGACGAACCGAGGCCGGCTTCAACTGCACGCAACAAGTTGCCTCGCGAAAATCGCAGTTGGCGTAGCCGGACCACAACCAGCAGGCACGTCCATTCCAGTACTTCATGCGTCACCGCACGGTACTTGGGCTGGGTCCTGTGGGGCGATTAACTTTGTGCGCAGCTGTAGGATGTAGCTGTTGCCATTTTCCTCTAGGGCCATTTCTTTCATGCGTCACCGCTGTAGCATATGTAGGCTATTGAAAAGAGCAGTTGACTGTGCGAGACCACACGGTACGCAGCGCCGGTGCGAGACCACCGGTGCCTGGTGGGCGGTGGCCTGCTCTTCTCCTCACCTCGCTCACACTCACCTCGCCGTACCTAGTCTTTGCCTTTCTTTCTGGACCATTATTTCGTGCCGGCAGGGCGCTCAGCGGAGGACAGCACGGCCCGGGCTCACTGATTGCGGGCCGCCGTGACCAAGCGCCACATGGTACTCGCAGTACGCGCTGGTACATCAGGTCAGTTTCACGGTGGATGAGTCTTGACAGCCAGAGCGCGGCTGCCGGCTGGCTCATGCGTTGTCGCGCACGCGCTCCACCGCGGTGAGCACGGCACGACACAGTGCGCACCGCGACCTAGGCCCGCGGAGTGCCGCGGCGGGCGGTCCGAGCAGACCCGGCGGCCATCCACGCTTTTCCCGCGTCGCGTCCTGTCCCCCGGCGTCCGAGCCCCCCGTTCCGTCGCGGTCGCGCGGCGCCGTTCTTGGCGCGTGTCCGTTTCCCCCCGGTGAGATATTTTCACGGTGAAGATTCCTTGCTGCCGCCGAAAGCGGCGAAAACAGCAGCGCCAGCTCGTGAATGGTGACCGAAAGCTGCGAGATGGCTTGATGTGCTAGCAGCAGAAGGCAGAAGGCAGAAGCTGCTGAAAATGGTGACGGAATGGGGTCCAGAATTCCAGGTATGTGCTGCTGAGGTGGAGGTGTGACTAAAACTGATACCACTCAAAAAAAAAATAGTTGCTAAAACTGTTTAACACGGAGCAACTTCGAGAGGCTAAAAAAAATCTTCCTCAAAACTATCTATTGGAGGTCCCAATAAAATCATGTCATTCCACAGCAGATTCAATAATAAATTTCCTGATAAGTTAAAACTGGCCAACTGACCACGTCAGCACGTAGACCCGTCTGTTGGCCTCCAGTTCCCTGGCGAAGGCCTCGGCACCGTCGAATGCGAGGTAGATGTGCGGCGTCTTCTCCATGAGGAGCCTGGCGAGCGAGACGGCGTTGGCGACGGTGGAGAGGCCCGCGACGGCGCCGCAGCGCAGGGTGGCGCCCTCCATGATGCACGCCTCCATCTCGACGGTGCCGTCGGCAGTGAGCACGGAGCCCCTGCCGGCGTTGAAGTGCGGGCAGTCCTCCAGCTCCCACACCTACACGCACGTCACACCATCATCAGGCGCTCGGTCGGTCGGGTCTCGGGTCGGATCGGCTCGAGCATGATGAGCAGGCGGCACGCCCAGGGCCAGGGAAGAGCAAAGGGAACGAAGGACGTACGACGAGCTTGACGACGTCGAGCGCCGCGGTCGAGGCAGCGGCAAAGCGCGACGAGGCGGGGCTCCCTGGTCTCCGGCGGCAGCGTGCGCGGGACGTCCCCAGCGCCGTCGTGCAGCACTAGCGCCCACCCCATATCGCCGGCTGGGCTACCCAGGTGCGCAACTGCTCGATCTCCTCCCTCTCACCTGCTGGTGTCGTTGGACGGGGGAAGGACCGGACTCGCACGTATACGCGGGCGACGGAGGTGTTTTTTTACGTCTGCGTATTTTTATAGGAAGGATGGTGAGCTGTTGGAGGTAAGTTTTTCTGTTTTCCTGCTAAATAAGGTTTGGGACAATTTTTTTAAAAGTAATTTTGGAATAATTTTAAGGAAGCTCCTGTTGCTACTAAGATTCCCCGCAAATCGGACCCATTCCCTGCTCCCCTCGATCCTTACGAGCTAGACACTGCCAATCATGCCCATGCGCGCCACTGTACAGCCGTTTTTATCCGGCGTCCAATTTCTAGTCTCCCCGTCAACCAAGATCCATTTCCTTGCTGCGTGTCCGCGTACGCAAAACCATCGCGTTTGGCCTGATCCAATCATTAAGATCGACATGTGGTGTCCCGCCGGCCGGCGGCCACTCCTCCGTGCCTTATCGCTTAGCTCGAATGCGACGGCCTCGCTTTACCTCGCACCTGGACCCTGCTTTGCTCCCCACGATCAGGAGGAGTTGTGTATGTGCTCGCCGGCGTGCTCGCTCAGCCGGAAGGGGAGCAAAAAGAAAAATCTTCGCACGCCAGAGGCGTCAGATAGATAGCGCCAACCGATCAGAGCAAGTTGGAACGGGGGAAATAATCAGGGTCATTAATCAATATTTTTTATGGCAAAGGGTCATTAATCATTAATCAATCATGAGGCGGTGCCATGACGACGGGCCATGCCCATGTTTAAGACCGCGATGGCAACGCCGATGTGTTCGATCCGTATCGCCGGCCGCCCTGGTCGCCGGTGTACCGTGTGCATGTGGGGACTGTAGATGCGCTGCTAGGACACGACGGTAGATGCCTGGAAACGAGCTAGCCTGCTGTTTATCGCGACATGATCGTGACTGTCTTTTTTTTTCAACAAAGTTTGCAAATTGGGCCTGGCGACTGCTCATGGTGCGAGCTGAGGCTTCGATTTGGACGCTCGGGATGGTGGACTTTAACGGCCAACCGTTTTTTTTGCACGGACAAGTTGATGCCATTTGCGATCAGCTCGCTTGTGTTGACAATTTGGAGGGGAAAAGGAAGTGATCCATCGCTGTCTTGCTTGCCTCGTGCTTTAGGCTAAGTGGCTAACGGTGTGTGTGTGTGATTACAGCGTGCTTTTTGCGTGAAATGACAACCTTTTTGGGTAAAGTTCAGAGATAGGCAGCGGCAACTTGCAACTCAAATGGCCTTTGGCGCTCCGAAAAATTAGGACCTCTGTTAGTGCTTCGGACGGACCACTGATGCCAACGGTGAATGATTGAGCAATTTATGACCTGTTGCCTGCAAATCCTATGCTGCTTTTACACTAATTGATTTGAACTAGTATAATTTAGAACACCAGCGAGAATGTCATGTAATCCGGTGGCTGGCGATGTGAAAAAATCTGTGCAGATCACCTTCCTCAAGTGCGGCGGCGTGACGGTGGGCACGGGCATGCACCACGTGACGATGGACGGCGCCGGCGCGTTCCAATTCATCCGTACATGGACGGCGCTGGCGCGCGGGGAGTCCCCGCCCACGGTGCCGCCGTTCCACGACCGGACCCTGCTCCGGTCGCGCTCCCCGCCGCACGTCCCCTTCGAGCACCCGGTCTACTCCCCGTGCTACCTCAACGGCGCGCCGCGGCCCTTCGTGACGCGCGTCTACGCCGTCCCGCCCAAGCTCCTCGCCGACATCCGGTCGCAGTGCGCGCCGGGGGCGTCCACCTACTGCGCGGTGACCGCGCACCTGTGGCGCGCCATGTGCGTCGCCAGGGGCCTCCCCGCCGACGGCGACACGCGGCTCCGGGTGCCCGCCAACATCCGGCAGCGCCTCCGCCCGCAGCTTCCCGCGGCCTACTTCGGGAACGCGATCGTGCGGGACCTGGTGACCGTGAAGGTCGGGGAAGTGCTGTCGCAGCCGCTGGGCTTCGTGGCGGAGCGGATCAAGCGCGCGGTGTCCCGCGTGGACGACGCGTACGTGCGGTCGGTGATCGACTACCTGGAGGTGGAGTCGGAGAAGGGAAGCCAGGCGGCGCGCGGACAGTTCATGCCGGAGTCGGACCTGTGGGTGGTCAGCTGGCTGGGCATGCCCATCTACGACGCCGACTTCGGGTGGGGGCGCCCGGGGTTCGTGGCGCCGGCGCAGATGTTCGGCAGCGGCACGGCGTACGTGACGCAGGGGCCCGACAAGGACGACCCCATCAAGGTGCTCTTCGCGCTCGAGCCCGAGTACCTGCAGACCTTCGAGAAGGCCTTCTACGGGGAGTGACCGCCGCGCCGCGGCGCCGGCCTAGCTGCGGTGGCGAGGCCTACAGAGGAGTAGGAGAGGCAGCCCCCTGTGGTGCCGTGGTGGTGACTTCGATCGTGTGGAGATGGATCGGCACGGAGCCGGTCCGGTAGGTGTGCATCTGTTGATGTCTGTATCATAATATGTTTGGGGATGCTACTGCATGCTTACTGTGACGCTGTCTTGGATGTCTGTATAAGTGTGATAAGGTGCTTGGTTCCAGTTTTATAGTACGCCAATTCACCAATCAATCTGTCCAAGTGTCTGTATAATAAAAGGAAAAAAATGTATTAAAATGCTTGGCTGCAAGAGGACTGTAGCTTCGAATAGGTCACGATACTGTAAATCCTCCACGTCGCTGACGCAGCTGAACTCCAGATTCGAGGGAAGATTTGGCTATTTGATTCACTGCGTCAGTGCTGCTGCTGCTCGCTAGGCCTTCATGGGCTCCATGGGAGAGAGGTTTCTGTCCGAATTTTTTTTATTTTTATATTTTTTCTTTTACGATTTTGCAGAAATAAATAGTCGAGCAAAATATTAGCAGAAATAGACCCTTACCGCTGACCGACGGTAGGAAAAGTTACCGTCAGATGAAACGACGGTACCTGTGCCGCTGTGCCACGTCAGCGCCGCCGTCTGAAACGACGGGCGGCATATGGATCCCTGGTGACCGTGGGACCCACGGAGTTACCGCCGGGATGAGACAGCGGTAGCTTGTTGCCATCGGATGAAGCAGCGGTAACAGGCTCCCACCGATTCAAACGGCGGATGAAGTGGCAGTAACAGGCTGCCGCCAATTCAAACGGCGGGAGTAGGAAGTTACCGCCGCCTAATTCGGCGGTAGGCGGCCTGCCTTTAAAACCCATGGAGTGGCCGGGGCCGGGGCGCACGCTGGTCATTCGGGAGGAGGAATCGGGAGAGAAAAGGAAGAAAAAAAGGGAAGAGAAGAGAAAGAAAGAAAGGGAGGGAGGAGAGGAGAGGAGAGGAGGGGAGGGGAGAAGAGAGGGAGGGGAGTAGGGTGGAGATTGAAGCAAAGCTCTGTCAGATCTTCACTTCGCTTGAGGTATTATTTGAAATCTTGCAGTTTAGCTTAACTCGTAGTTGGTACATGTAGTAGTCAATATGATATATCAATGGTGTAGTATTAAGTATTAGATGAAATCTAGGGGCATGGTGTATCTTCATCTCAACACTCCTTATATGGACCTCCCTCTCCCGTATCCTTCCACACCACTAAGTAGGAGGAAGAACAATGGCATCCACAAGAGGAAAAAGTCATGGGAGGAGGGGAAGAGGAGTGGATGCTCCTATTCCCACCATCACTTAACCAGGTTCTGTTGGCCCAAGACACCATGTCTTGATCACAATTCAACTCGAATTTGATCGAAAACCCCAATTACTACTCGGATCCGGATGAGGGGACTCCTTTATCAGGTCCACAACATGGCCTGGTTATCACATCCACCCGCTGTAACATCCGTAAAAATCACCAACTTAAATCACCCGCTAAAATTTATTTTCAAAATTTTTTTACCGTTGAGCTCCCGAAAATCTAATCTTCCCGGTGATTTCGCCGTCCCGGCATCCAAAGCCGACAACCATTCTCTTTATCATCTCTGTAAATCTCACCGCGTGCCGGTCGACAAACCGCCGCGCGTGCTCCGACCATTCTCCACAACCACTGCCGACTCTCCCTTTCTTTTTCTCTCTTTCCCCTATTTTCTTTTTCTTCCTTCTCTTTCTTCCTTTCTTCTTCTTCCTTCTTCCTTCTTCTTCTTTCTTCCTCCTCCTTCTTCCCTGTGGCGCACCGCAAGCTCCCCTGGCGGCCCCCCTAGCACCTGCTACCCCTGGCGCCGACCCCTCTCCCTGACCCCCCTGCCGCACGCGCCTGGGCTGCCCCTCCTACGCACCTCGCCATCCCGGCGCTCGGCCCCTGTGCGCCGCACCCAACACAGAGCGCCAGCACTGAGCCCTGCCGCTCGCCTCCCGGTGTCCCCTACCACCGGCGCCGCACCCCGACGCCACGCCTGCCCGGTCCCCACCGCGCCAGGCACCGCCGCTGGCCCCTACCGCCACCTGCCGCGCCGCTCATCGGCTCCGGACCCCACCGCATCGTGCAACCACTCGACTGTTGTGTGGGTGGCGGCTTAGTATAAATCCCACTAGTTGTTTTGTTTGCCATTAGGAGAGCTGGTGAGCAACGGGAGACCATGGAGAAGGACTAAAAACTTTGTGAACTTAGATCCCGGTTAAGACCTCGTTGGAAGGTCGTTAACCCTTTGATTGCTTCTATGTTGGCTAGTTAGTCTTAGCTAAGGTGGGTAATGTCTTTGACAGGATCTGCACCGACATTAAGGTGATCATGCTGCGGTACCCTACTTGTGGGTAAAGTGTACAACCTCTGCAGAGTTAAAACCAATCCGGGTAGCCATGTCCACGCCATTGGATGAGTTATGGCTTGGACATATAACTAGTGTTTGGGTGATGGAAGGTTTCCATGGTGTGAGTTGAATTTTGGAAGGTGTCCGGCAGTTGTGCCGTGAGCTACTGTGGATGAGGAGTCCAGTAGCATTAAAAAAATTGGATCCTTTGTGTAGGATCAACCCCTCTTATTGATTCGGTTACCAAAGAAAATATTTTGTGAAAACCCTTTTGAAAATGAACCCCTGCATGTGTTGAAAAACCTAGCTTTATGGCAAAATAAACTTTATCCTTATCCTTGATATATCATGTGCATAATCTTGATTGTATCCCGCTCTGTGGATGGGGTTGGACTTGTTGAGTATTTTTGTACTCACCCTTGTTTTGTTGCTTCAGAGGAAGACCCGGACTTCGTCGCTGAGGATTTCGAGTAGAAGATCACTTCCGCACCCAACGCTGCCTGTGGTGTTGGCCTTTGCAAAATGCTTCCGCTGCCATGTAGTCCCGAGTGCTGTCTCTTGACATTAGCTTGGTTCGCTACTGTTGTTTAATTTACTTATCATTTCGGCGTAGCTTTCACACCCGCTCCCTCGGAAGTTGTACGATTTTGAACCATCTGTTGAATAAATGTGTTATCAGCCTCCTGGGACTGATATTTGTATCATATTTAGTCTCCGCTGATGTGGGGATGCTTCACCCGCAAGGCAGATTCATCTACTGGCCCGGCATGAAGCCACCTGCTCTCACCAAGGACGATGAGTCACGCCTTGTCACCTATCTCGCACCCTCTCATACTAGGAGGGAACCCCTCTGTCTCCCATCTATGAGGAAGACGGTCCCACAGAGATCATCACGTCAAGTTTGGCTACTTTCTCTCCGGAGCAGGAACTACTCGCCATCGTCGCTGCTCAAGATGGTGATGGTGAGGAACCACCAGAGAGGAATCCTTGACACGAACGTCACCCAGATTACAAGTCGCAGGATGAGCTCACCGCCAACGTACAAAGAGAAGAAACGGAAGCTCAGAGAACCCGTTGGCTAGCATGAAACGCTGCAAGAGCGGATTGTCGCCGCCACCTCGCATCTGACTTACCCATTATGAACTTGGATCACGCGTTTGAAGCAATTCAATCGCGTCAACACCATACTCCTCTTGCCACCATCGTATCCATTGACCTAATTACTTGGGCAATGCCACAAAACAAGTACACCAGGCAACTGGTCAAGCTGGCGCAGCGTGCGTCTGAACAACTTGATCAGCAGAGTCCGATACACTCGGTTTGACGCACCTTTTCCCATCATAGCAGTAGCACCAGACCTAATCTCAATGAGAGCGCCAGGCCAAGTCAGAACAAGGTCCCTAGAATCGAGAACCTCAGAGCAAGTTAGCACCAAGCGGAAAGTAGTTCGGTAGGATCCTCGGGAGGCCGTGGCCACCATGAGCCCTGTCCAAAGCTTGAAGCCCTAGTACACGACCTCCATTAGAAACTCAACAACAATCATGATGCCCATGTAATCATTGAAGGGCGCCGCCGCAAGCACGAACAAGAACTCGAGTACCTGGGAGAAGATTCCGACAAGTTCCCCGCTTATTCAAAACGAGTACGCAAGACGGTCCTACCTGACAAGTTTAAACCCCCGGGTATCACCAAGTACGACGGCAAGCAGGGCCTAGTCCAATGGTAGTGGTGCTACTCATTATCAGTTCAAGTGGTGGGAGGAAACGATGGCACCAAAATCATTTACTTCCCCATGTGTGTGGAGGCAGGGCCACTCACATGGCTCAAATCCCTAAAGCGAGACTCCATCAACACATGGAGTCAACTCAAGGTGGTATTTACAAACAACTTCGCAGGGACAATGAAGGGTCCTGGCAACAGGATCAACTTGTCCCAAGTCAAATAGCAACAAGGCTAGACCCTGCGCAGTTATCTATGTTGTTTCTTCGTCAAGAAGGCCACTATCATGGACATCACGGAGCGGGATGACATAGAGTGCTTCCAGAATGGTCTCTATGACTGCTAGATGTTCTAAGATTTTGGCAGGATCACACTGAGGTACTCACCGATTCAGAAGCTGCTATACGCAATACAACTCACCTCGCGGAAGCTACACCAATACTTCCAGGAACACAACATCTCCATCATTATAGACTTCCCTTTGGGAGAAATTCTCCACAATCCAGACGTGACAGGAAGAATTTCCAAGTAGGCAGTAGAACTTGAGCCTTATCCCTTGAATTCAAGTCAAGAACTGCCATCAAGTCGCAAGCACTAGTCGATTTTATGGCAGAATGGTGGGAAAATCAAGTATCAACACCGGTACAATGGCCAGAGCATGGGTCATGTACTTTGATGGATCACTCAAGCTCGAGGGCACCGGCGCATGAGTACTCTTAATCTCTCCCAAAGTCAAACAACTCAAATATGTTCTACAAATCTTCTGGGAGGTGTTTAACAATGAAACTAAATATGAAGTGCTTCTGCATGGGCTCTGCCTGGCAATTTTGTTGGGAATCAAGCGGCTGTTGGTCTATGGAGACTCACTAGTAGTCATCAATCAAGTCAATGACGAGTGGGATCATCACAAAGACAACATGGATGCGTACTGCCTTGAAGTACGCAAGCTGGAGAACAAGTTCTCTAGTCTAGAGTTCTATCACATGGCTCGTGATAACAATATAGCCGCAGACGTCTTGTCCAAGCTTGGATCTACTCGTGCCCAAGTTCCATCTGGGGTCTTCATCCATGAACTACACAAGCCATCCATAGTGGAGCCGGTACCATCGAAAATCACCGATCGAGGCAACAAGGCGCCAGACCGAGAGGTTATGATGATCGATTTATCGACTACATCAAGGAGCACAAGTTGCCACCAGACAAGATAGAAGTCGAGCAAATCTCGCGACGCGGCAAAAACTACGTTCTAGTCGGGGACATGCTCTTGCCGCGTCCACAGTAGGGCCTCTATGATGAAGGAGTCCCCTCATCCGTATCCGAGTAGTAATCGGGGTCTTCAATCAAATCCGAGTTGAATTATGGTCTAGATATGGTGTCTTGGTAGACAGCGCGTGAGTTTCGGAGTCCGAACGGGAATCAACTTGTAGTGTGGACCAATTTGCACGATGGCTTAAGCGCCAGCTCATGGGAACTAATCCGAATAGTACGAGAATCCGAGTTGTACTCGGATTTATCCCGTGAACCTCGGAAGAGGTCGAAGATTTCGTTGAATTTTTCAACAAAATCCTCTTAAGCTTGAGACGAAGATTGATGTCGTAGTGCTTTTCCTCCAGGGCCGGTGCGATGTGGCGGTGGAAGTTTCCAGCGTTGTCCACGACATAGACCCAGAAACCGAAGCCGAACGTCGCGCTCGCTTCGAACACGACGGTGGGCTTGATGATGACTTGAGTCATCGGGTTCGCCAATGGATTCTTGGCAAGATCCTCTACCTGGCGCGACAGCTGTCGGTGTTTAGACCCGGCAGCCTACCGAGGGGGTACCCGAGGTAGTGTTTTATGCGTGGGGCTCGCTGAGATCAGGAACTCAATGGTGAACTCGAACATACGATTTAGATAGGTTCGGGCTGCTTATGTTGCATAATACTCTACATCCTATGTAGTGGTTGTGTTGTATTGATTGAACTTGTTTGGAGGGGGTCCTTGCCTCGTCTTATATTACTGGGGGCAGGATTACAGGTCGTTTGTTTACAAGAATACTAGTCGGATTCGACTAGAGAGTCGTACTCTAATTGCTACGAGTAGTTTTCTAATCCTCGACTAGTTCTTATCCTACATGTAGACCACGTGTGTGGCGGAACCGCCCTAATTAACTTAGCTAAAGCACAATCAAGTCGCCTGACACGCGATCATATGCTTTAATCAAGTTAACTCGACAGTTCGTCGGATTTCATCCGATAAACCACTACACAGGACCAAGAAAGCAGAGCTCACACGAAGGTGAGTGGTTCCAGAGAATACAATAGATCAACCAAAATTAAACAAGTACATTAATTTATTACACAACGGGTTCAAAATTCAAACATAGTTGCAGAGTTCTTAAGCAGCAAAAATAAATGAACGGAAGCTAGCGTCGAAGTCGGACATCACGACGAGGCCGATCATGACATCAATGAGTCCCGTACTCGCCGTCCGAGGAGGGATCCCACTCGACCGTCCACCCAGGAGGAAGCTGGGGAGGCCAAGTGCCACGAGCAGCAAACTCAGGGGCTTCAACATCACCTGAAAGATGTGTCACAAGCAGGGTTGAGCAACTATGCTCAACAAGACTTAACCGACAGGTGGTTCTAATCCACCAGCTTCTAAACATGCAAGGCTTTTTGGCTAAGGGGTTTGTTTTGCCAAAAGCGACTACAGTAGATCCTTGCTTTCAATATTTTAGCCACAAGTTCTACGGTCCATTTACCAATCTAAGTTAGTAGCTATACTAACAAGCAATGGTTTCCAAGCAATTAAAGAAGTAACAAATTTAGACCACCATCCTCTTCCATTCTTACTCAGTGTAGCATAGGGATCAAGCAGTCCCAAACTGTGAGAGGCAGATGAATCAATTCGAATTTCTTAACCATGCATGACGAACCTAATCTCACGATATCCACGCACCACGGAGGGTCACTTCACTTGTCGGCCGTCCCCATCAATTCCCAGGCACATGTCAGGTCCAAATTGCCTTTGGCATGCAATGCTCCACAGTCCCGGTCTCTACTGTACTGTGACCACAACTGCATCCACATGATGCACCATGGGAACTACGTTCCAAGGACAGCAGGGGTATAAGCCACTTGCCGTTTCAATCAGGTACTAGGCTTCCCCATCCCATACTAGGTATGAGATTAGTACTTTCAAACACTTGATCACGAACACCATCACTTTCCAACCTTAATCCAATTTTATGTAGACAGGCGGGGCAATCCACCGACCACCAAAATAGTTCACAGAGCCCTGCCCCGTCCATCGTCCTTATGGTTGTAGCAAAAAGAAGCAAGCAACTCCTATAACTCTCGAGTGACAGGAAATCACTCGACTTTTACCGTGAGTCCTATTTAAGAAAGGCAGCTACTCGGCCTATCATACTAGTGTTCAGATCAAGAGAAACTAAGTCATGCATCTACGGTTTCAATCAACTCCTGGAACGTAAATGCACACACATAACAACAAAATGCATGCACAAGTTTAGAAAAACTGGGTTATGCTCCGGGGCTTGCCTTCAAGTGGGGCGGTAGCGAACTGATTCTCGACGTGCACGGGCTTGACTCCTGCAGGCGGCGGCTCAGCTATGGCTTCATTTTCCGGCGCCAGGTGAAGCTTGTACGTGCCGTCGGCGAGGTTCAGCTCTACACAAAATGCAATGCAAGGGTAAGACACTTAGACGGTGATTTCAACAGCATTTACAAGGATTTAAATCCAGAACTGTAGCAAAACTACAGGAAAAGGTGCGAAACCAACTTTATCGGACTCTACTCAGAACGAGGATTCCAACCAAAGTGATTTCACACTTTTCCGATTTTTCCTTGATTTAAGATGTAATTTCCAAGCTTCTGTCGATTAGAAACGAGTTAAAAGAGTCGGATCGGGGAAAAACTTACGATCTGACCCTTAGATTTAAGGAATAACTGTACCGGGATTCTCAGATTTAACACATCCCCAAAATTTTATGTAGATACTCTCGGTTAAAAGAAACAGACACACCAGAGCCCTTGGGCGAGGCGGACAACACTCGGGCGAGGCGGACAGCACTCGGGCGAGTCGGGCGAGACGGACAGCACTCGGGCGAGTCGAGCGAGGCGGACAGCACTCGGGCGAGTCGAGCGAGCTGGAAAGGGGTCGGCAGCTCACCTCCGGTCCTACTGACGAGGTCTTAGGGTCGGGAAGAAACAAGCCGAGGCAGAACAAGGAACGACGGCATTTCGGAGGCGGTGGTGCTTCTGGTGGACACAAACAAGCTTTAGAGCTGCGCGAGAGGATGGCAAAGCGGCTGGTGAGGTCGTGAAGCGTCCCCACATAAGTAGAGACTAAATGTGATCCAATTATCAGTCCCAGGAGGCTGATAACACATTTATTCAACAGATAGTTCAGAAACCGTACAACTCCCGAAGGAGCGGGCGGGCAAGCCACACCCAAAGCAAGACTAAAGCGATAACAATACAAATCCAAGTTGCAGTCCAGTCGGACTCCGGGCTGCAATCGGAACTATGCGTCAGCGGAAGCATCCTGCAAAAGGGGCCAACACCGCAGGCAGCGTTGGGTGCAGACGCAACCTCCTACTCGAAGTCCTCGGCGACGAAGTCCGGATCCTCCTCTGGAGTAACAACACAAGGGTGAGTACAAAGTACTCAGCTAGTCCAACCCCATCCACGGAGGGGGATACAACAAGAATATGCATATGAATCAACAAGGATATAGCTATGGTTTATTTGCAATAAAGCTGAATTTTAGACATATGCACGGTTTCATTTTAAAGAAGTTTCATGGAAATATTTTAATAAACGATATATCAAGTGGGGTTGATCCTACACAAAGGATCCAAGTTTTATCGCTACCGGACTCCCCGTCCGCCGTAGCGCACGGCACAACTGCCGGACACTTCCAAAATTCCACACACCCACACACACCGTAAATACCAGTCATCCCCCAAAAGCTAGTTGTGTGACCGAGCCGTAACTCGTCCAATGCCGTGGACACGGCTACCCGGATAGGTTTTAACTCTGCAGAGGTTGTACACTTTTCCCACAAGTAGGATACCGTATCGCGATCACCTTAGTGACGGTACGGATCCTAACAAAGCCATTACCCACCTTAGCCAACACTTACTAGTCAACACGGAAACACCCAAGGGGTTAGCAACCCATCCACGGGGCCGAAACCGGGACCTAAGTCACCAAGAGCTTAGTCCTTTTCCAAGGGCCCCCGTTGCTCACCAGCACACCTGGAGCCTAGCAGTTTAGCTAGTGGGGTTTATGCTAAGCCGTTGCCCATACAACGGTCGAGTGGTTGTACGATGATGGAATCAGGCAGGATGACACATCAACTCGGTCCTTAGCCATGACAAGATGGATATCTCCCACTCCGCTCAACCACTAAGGTACGAGCCCAACAATCCGGCATTCCACACAAGAAACGCCCATCCATCTCATCCACCACCTCTCTTTACACCCGAAAACCCAACTCCTCAGTTGAACATACTCACATATTTATTTTCCGAATAAACAGATGTAGTCATGATTGAATTTGGATAATGGGTTCCTAAGCATTCTAGCAGTATTTATCATCTAAACAGAGCAACTCATATTTAGAGATAAATATGGGACAGCAAGGAATAATCATAACAATCAAGGGGTGGCTATCCAACCATGTCTTGCGATAAAACAATATGCATTTTGTAAAACAGGCCAATAGGTTGTGTCTGAAAAACTGGGTGTTAAATATGCATCAAAGGGTGAGATTGGACTTGCCGTTCTCAAAGCCTTCCGGGAGCTCCTGCTCGTGGTACTGGTCCTCAGGCTCCGGCTCGCGGTCGAACTCCTCCTCGCGCTCCTCCTCGGGTACTCCGCGATCTACGGCACACACAAACGAGCACACAATAAATAAAAAGGAAAAAGATTTTACCCGTTGAGCTCCGAACAGGAAGTATGAACGGAAAATAGGTAGGAAGAGTATTTTCATGAAATTTTGATATGCCTCGGCGGAAATATATGAGAGGAGGCCGTGGTCGAATTTGGGATTGATTGGAGGAAATTTGGCGCATGAAATGACGGTTTAAAGGAGTATTAGGGATTTAAAAATGAAGTTTTGGACTAAACTGTGAAAACCGAGGACCTATTTGTAAATATTCTAAAAAGTGGAAGGGCTTATTTGTGGAATTCCCTGGAGAGAGAGTTGGGAGGACCGGGTTGCAAATAGAGAGAAAGGGAGGGGTAGATCGAAAAGGATGGAATCCCCTTCTTCTTCCTTGGCCGAAACAGAGGAAGGGGAGAAAGGGGACGGGCGGCCGGCGCCGGGCCGGCCGGCCGGGCCTCGCCGGCGGCAGGCTGGGCGGGGAGAGGTGGAGGGGGCGCACGGGGGTCCATTTGACCCCTCACCTTGGACGGTTGGTGGCCGGACCCAAGGGGCGACGGCGGCGGAATACGGCGGCGGAGCTCCTGGTGGCGGCGGCGGCAGTTGGCATTGGGGAAGGTAGGAAGAGGAGGGCCGACGGCTTGGGGAGCGTGTTGGTGGAGTGGGGGAGCTTGAGAGATGGGGGTGGGTGCCGGCCCCTCTTTATAGGCGGCGGGAGGAGCTTGTGGCCGGCGGTCTCCAAGGAGCGCCGCGAATCTCGGCCGGTGGCGTGCCGGAGCGGTGGAGCTCGAGGATGGCGTGGTGGAGGACGCGGCTCGGCCGACGAGGGTACGGGGGCGGCGACCGGCGTGGGGAGGCGCGCCGGGAGGAGCGGCGTGCGGTGACCGGCGGGCAAGCCGGCCACAGGAGCGGCGACGGGACGGCGGCTTGGCGCGGAGCGAGCGGCGCGACGTGGTTGACCGGCTCGGCGTGCGCGCGTGGGTGGGACCGACGAGCGGTGCGGCACGGTGGGCGGCACAGCGCGGCGAGCGGCGCTGGCGTGCGGGCGCGAGCGCACGGGCGAGGGTGCGCGGGCGAGGTGAGCGGTGCGGCGCGGCCAGGCGCGGCGCGTGGACCGGCGCAGCGCAGCCAGGCGCGGCTCGCGGCCCGGGGCGAGGTGGGCCCAGCGCGCGTGCGAAGTGCAGCGCCAGGGGCAAGGCGCCGAGCGCCGGTGCCAGAGGGAGGAAGAAAAAGTGCCAGCTGCAGGAGGGAGAAGGAGGAAGGGGAGAGAGAGGAAAAGAGAAAAAGAAAGGAGGAGAAAGGAAAACGAGAAGAAAGGAAGAGAGGGAAAGAAGAGGAGGAAGGAAAAGAGGGAGTCGGCGGAAATTGTGGGATTCGACTGCACACGTGATGGACTTGATGGGCACGCGGCGAAAATCATAGGGACGGAAAAAGAGGGTTGACGAGTCGGGCCAGAACGACGGGTCCGACAGAAGGGAAAAGATTTGACGGAGCTCAGCGGTCGGAAAAATTTTGGAATGCATTTTTAACGAGTGATTTAATTGGGTGTATTTTTACGGGCGTTACAGGTCGGCAAGGCGTGGTGTTGGGCGGAAGGGGGAGCTCCACAGAGAGCTCAGGCGGCGGTGCTTGAGCATGAAGCAGAGGAGTGTGTGGCGACGAGCGCGGTGGAGAAGAACATAGCAGGTAGTGCGGCAAAGGCGGTGGTAGCGAATGGAACTCTGGTAAGAAGCTTCGATACCCCTTTTATAGCTGCGCGGAAGTGTTCGGAGGAAGGAAACGAGCTCGAGCGACGAGAGGATAAGATTGAGGGAGAAAAGGAATGCTCTGCCACGACGGTGATTGGTCGGCGTCTCCATTGGCGAGCTTGGATGCAATCTTGCCCTGGTTGGGCAGCAAGGATTTAGGGCCGGGGGCAAAGAGGGTTTGCTGGGCACGCGGATCTGCTAGGTTTGCGCGCATGTGTGGTCGCGGCCATCAATGGCGGCGGCGCCATTGGCGGAGGAGGAGGGAGGGTAGGGTACTACAGGTGAGGGCGCTGTAGGTGAGATGACAGGGCGAGCGGTGTGACGCGAGCATGCGCGGGCTAGCGGTTTGCCGGGGAACGCTACGGGCGAGGCGGGGGAAGGAGCTGTCACTGCCTGCACGGCGGTTGGCGGAGACGGCAGCGTCGCGGGGCGCGCACGCGGGCAGCGCGATTGAGGTGTAATGGGGGGGCGGAAGGCGTTGAGACTTGCGGTCGAGGATCCGGGTGAGATGGATGCGCGCGGGCGGCAAGGCAGTACCGGCGCGGTAGCGGCCGGTCTTCGGTCGTAGAGTGGCCGGGGCGATGGCGGAGCTGCGGGCAGTGCGCCTGGCGCGGCCAGCGAGGCCTCGGGTGAGACGAGACGGGACGGAGGGGTCTGCAGGCACTTCTGCATGTGATTGGGAAAGAGGCGCGCTGATCTATCTTGTAGTGGCCGGCGACTGGGCGAGGCGGGTGCTCGCCGGTTGAGGTCACGCCACCGCGGCGACGGCGTTCTGGAGCACGGCGCACGCGCGCTCTGGCCCCGTCTGCCCGAAGGATCCACGAGATCCTCTGCCGAGCCCACCTTCAAGCCTCTGGATCTCCCGATTTTCAAACCGCACCACGTTGACTCCCTTTACAAGAGTTGTAGTACATAGACTAAGGTTCAACTCTTGTAATTTGACCGAGTTCAAAAACACGGTGGATTTGGAGATTCAAAACTCCAAAGTTTGGAGGAACGCCGGTTTCAGGACTTAGAGAAAAGAGGCGGTTTTGACTGGTGTTTAGGGTTCTAGGCTGATTTGAGTTGCAGATTTGGGAAGTTTCGGAGGTGAATTGGACCAAGCTCCAATTAGCAAGGTTGTTGTAGGAACTTAGTTCTCCAACTTCTATAAAGGGGTTTCTAGATGTTCTGCTCAACTTTCCAAAGATAAACCCGCCTTAAGGCGCCAGGTCGGGCTGAATTCCAGACTTAGCCGGAATGGCTAAAGAGGCTGAGTTGACCAAACTAGGGAACTTTGACATGAATTTGAAGGCTTTTGGGGCAGATTTCAAACTTGCTCCTTAAAGCAGAATTGTTAAGGTCCCGAAGCTCAGAAACTTTGGTATAGGGCTCAGCTCAAGATGACATTGGAAACCTCTAGATAGAAAGCCCCAAAGCTTGGACTTTGCCTAAAAGTTGTCAAAACTTTTCTTTAAGCACAAAGGACTTGCTCTTACGATTAAAACACCGTTTAAGCACCCAGGTTGTTACAACGCGGTTCTGCACCGTAGTCTCCATATCTGACACGTCTCGATGTACAGCCCTGTATCTAGGACCGTCCAAGCCTCCCGGTGGGCCCATAGATGTATGGCTGACAAGCCTCCGAGTACTTTTTAGTTAAATGTAGCAGTCCCGAGTATTTTTTTAGACATCTTCGACTAGTTTGTGGTGCTCCTTTAAGTACTCCATAGGATTGAGTCTTCGAATATACTCGACTACTACTATGCGTCTAGAAGGTGCTCAAGCCTCATTTAACTTGTCTTGAATCTTGTATGGAAGTGCGATGAAAATCGCACTCCATATGGAGTGTCTAAACACCGCCATAGCTGGCTCCACCATCTGCCACCGGCAGAGTCGTGTGTGTGTGTGGGGAGGGAGGTTAGCTACCGCCGTTTCAAACGGTAGTAGCAACCCCCTCCGCTGCCACATCACCCAACTGTCGTTTGAACCGGCGGTAACTCCCTTTTTTTTACCTGCCGCCGTTTCAACTGGCTGTAAGGGTCTATTGCTGCAAATTTTTTGTCGGCTATTTATCTCTGTAAAATCGTAAAAGAAAAAATATAAAAATAAAAAATTTCTTTTTGTCCCGTGGAATGGCCCCCCAGTAGTACATAGCCCAGAACTCAACGAAGGCTAAAATTTTCTAGGCCTACTTGCGTGCTCCCAGCCATTTTAGCCCACTAGCAGCCCTCCTGCACAGAAAAATCAGGCCGGGCAGCTCGTTACACTCGGCAGCATCTGGAAATGCTAAAACGCTGCTTGAACTTATCAGGAACCTCTCCTCTTGAAAAGAACTGTCACCGTCTTGCCGCCGCAACAATGTACGAGCAGCCACGATTTCAACCGTGACCAGGTTGCCGGCGCCTGATGGATTTATTGGCCTCGCAGCAGCAAACCGCGCTCGGGGTCGTCGTCGCAGGTAAGGTAACCCAATATTCCCCATCTCCCTTCGTTGAAATCTGGGATCCCGCCCGCTGCAAGGAATCAATCGGTCCGGCCCGGCCGGTTGGTGATCGAGGGTGACGCCGATCACGGCCGCCCTGCGCAGCTGGCGAAGTGGCGGCGGGCCGACAGCACGGGCAGTGGCACCGTGGCAGCGCGACACCTCGTGAATGAGTTAAAGACGTGTTTGGTTTCACGAACTAAAATTTAATCCGTGTCACATCGAATGTTTAGATACTAATTAGGAGTATTAAATATAGCCTAATTATAAAACCAATTGCACGGATGGAGGCTAATTCGCGAGACGAATCTATTAAGCCTAATTAGTCCATGATTACGAAGTCTATTAAGCCTAATTAATTTCATGATGAAAATACATTTACTGCGGCATCACATTTTTCGACTTAGGGTAGGACCCCCTCTTAAGCATTACGAAAT
>NC_028451.1:31001654-31025862 GCF_000263155.2 Setaria italica | reverse complement strand
CGAGAGCCCCTGCGCGCGCGCCCACCGCGAGTTGCCGTCCATCACCACGGCCACGTGCCGCGACAGCGACTCCGGGCGCAGCCTCGCTCCGGAGGAGCTCCTCGGCGGCGGCAGCCTCCATCTATGCAATTGGTTTTATAATTAATATATATTTAATACTCTAATCAGTATATAAACATTCGATGTGATAGGAACTAAACTTTAGACTAAAGAACCAAACCGCCCTAACAACGCTGGTCAAAGAGGAGTAAGTAGGAGGGAGGGGACGCGGGTGGAAGTGGATCGGTTAGCCTTGTTGCCGGCGCCACGTCACGCGCGTGACAGTGCCAAAGTGGTGGTGCTGACGACTGAATGGAGGAGACAGAACACACCAAGGGCTTGCTTCCCTGTCCTGGGCACTGGTCGGTCACCCACTTTGGTTTACGTCATCACTTGCATGCTTCTGTTCGGAGCCGATGGCATGCCACCGAACCCCGAGTGTTAAAATGAGCAGCGGTCAAGGAAGAATTGAGCCTGGCTCTGTGTTCGTCGGGGTGATTTTGTGAATCTGAAGGTGGCACTGACGAGATTAACCGGAAGGAAACAAATGGGTCGTCTCAACCCTCAAGCACGTGCGGGTAAGGCTGGGGTAACTCAGTAGACAGAAAACCGATGCTCTCTGTAATTTCGCTGCTGACGTCGTAATGAAATTCGTGTTAGGGGGCGTTTTCTTCCCGTGTCTTATTTTTAGCACGTGTCACATCGAATGTTTAGATACTAATTAGGAGTAGTAAACGTAGACTATGTACAAAACCAATTACATAGGTGGAATCTAAACAGCGAGACGAATCTATTAAGCCTAATTAATCTATCATTAGCAAATATTTACTGTAGCAACACATTGTCAAATCATGGACTAATTAGGCTTAATAGATTCGTCTCGCCGTTTAGATTCGTCTTATGTAATGGGTTTTGTAAATAGTCTACGTTTAATACTTCTAATTAGTATCTAAACATTTGATGTGACGGGTGCTAAAGTTTAGCAAGTGGAAGAAAACAGGCCCTAAGTCTGTTATGGGAAAAACAGAGTGTTCATCTTCCTCCGGAGAGTTGTTTCGGTTCTTGTAATAATCAAACGATCTACACGTCCTTGTTTGGTTGCTTATACATGGATGTGTACGATAAGCTTGCGGATGCAGCCGTGACGAAACAAAAATATCGTTAAGTATATGTCACGGGCCCAAGAGGGGGGTTTGGTGGATGGGATGGGACTGGGAGGGATCCATCCCAGGGGTTGGCGTGAGCCACAGTTCGCGTGACAGTGGCTGACACCATGAGAGACTTGAACAATGGCCGATGGGGCTGATGAACAACCAAGCTCCAGTGATTTGATACTTTGATAGGGCCCAACTACTATTCGTGGCATTGTCCTTAGTACTTGGATGTGAAGTTTCGCAATGCTAGAGTGTACTGCTTGGACGATGGGGCTGAACTAAAAGTGAAGACATCCTAAAAGTGTTGAGAGCGTTCGTGGCCATCAAAATATGAGTGTACGTTTTATGCTGTGTGGTCACGGCTAGGTTGATTCGTCCCTAACCACAAGCCAGCATTTGTCCCGGACGAAAGGGCTTTGAGCCCTCCCCCAAGGCACGCTGCTTGTGCTGTTGAGACGGCAACATTCTTCTGTCACCGGATGGATGGAGTGCGCGCCGGACTTGAAATGAACAGCACAGATCGTGTATTGTATCAATCTTGGCACCATGATCCAAGCAAGTCCAAGGGTCCAAATTAAAGCAAAGCCGGCTCAACTACCCTCTCATTGGAAGATTTTTTTTTTTGTTTTGATACTCCTCATTGGAAGATTGTTGCCGGACCAAACCCACATTGCAACCGCTATAAATCCCCTGCCGCGCCCCCTCCCATGGAGTCGTTGCGCTCACTTCACGCGCCACACTAGAAGTCAGAAGCAGAGAGCGCAAGGCCGAAAAGCCAGAGAGCACTCGCGCACCACAGACACCGATGGCAGCCATCGAGGTCGTGGAGTCAGAGCTGGTCCCGCCGAGCGAGCCCACGCCGCGGGGCGCGCTCTGGCTGTCCAACCTCGACCTCGCCGCCAGGAACGGCTACACCCCGACGGTCTACTTCTTCCGCCACCCCGACGAGCAGACGCGGTCAGGCTTCTTCTCGGCCGACGTCCTCCACGCGGCGCTGGCCGCCGCGCTGGTCCCGTTCTACCCCTTCGCCGGCCGCCTAGCCGTCGGCCGCGACGGGCGCGCCGAGATCGACTGCAACGCCGAGGGCGCGCTCTTCGTCGTCGCGCGGTCCGCGGCCGCGCTCGAGGACTTCGAGGGCTTCGCGCCGTCCAAGGCCATGCGCGACATGTTCGTGCCGGCGTACGAACCCGCCGGCGCCGGGACACCGCTGCTCCTGCTTCAGGTTGCTGCGCTTCTGACTTTCTCTCCATTTTAACGCAAACCGATTTCAATTCGTTCTTGGATGGAGTTCGTGCATGCATACAGCGTACCACATAGTTCGAGCGAATTAAGTATGATTAATAATCCAACTAATCACGTCAACTGTGTAATGATTAAAAAAGAAAGAAATGGGCACTTTTTACTGAAAACGAAACTGAAGACGGATGAAGAAATGGAGTTGGACTACCAAACATGCATGGTTAATCACGCAGGTCGTCCTTACGTGTCTTCTCGACAGGTCACCTTCTTCCGGTGCGGCGGCGTGGCGCTGGGCACAGCGATGCACCACTTCGTCATGGACGGACGCAGCGCCTTCAATTTCATCCGGACGTGGGCCGGCATAGCCCGCGGGGACGCCGGCGCCGCCGTGGTACCGTCCCTCGATCGCACGCCGCTCCGGGCGCGCCCGCAGCCGACCGTCCTCTTCGACCACACCCACGAGTACGGTGGCGGTGGCCGCCGGACCGCCGCCGCAACAGCCGAGGCCGGCGGCGGCAGCAAGGCGGAGTACGCCAGCGCCATCCTCCGCGTGACCGGCTCGCAGGCGGCGGCGCTCCGGGCCCGCGCGGGCGCGGTGTCCACCTTCCGCGCGCTGGTGGCGCACGTGTGGCGGTGCGCGTGCGCGGCGCGCGCGTTGGACCCTGAAACCGAGTCCCGCCTCTACACGATGGTGGACATGCGCGCCCGCCTGTCGCCGCCGCTGCCGGACGCTTTCTTCGGCAACGCGGTGGCGCGCACCTCGACGTCGGCGCGCGTCGGCGACCTGCTCGGCAACCCTCTGGGGTTCGGCGCGCGCCGTCTCCGCGCGGCGACGGGGCACGGGGACGAGTACGCGCGGTCGCTGGTGGATTACCTGGAGACGGCGGACCTGGCGGCGCTGCCGCGCGGCGGGCTGCCCGGCACGGACCTGCGGGTGATCAGCTGGCTTGGGATGCCGTCGTACGACGCCGACTTCGGGTGGGGCGAGCCGGCACTGCTGGCGCCGGCGCTCATGTACTACACGGGGTTCGTGTACCTGCTGAACAGCCCGGGGAAGGAGGGCGGCGTCGCGGTGGCCGCGGCGCTGGAGCCCGAGCGCATGGAGCGGTTCAAGGAGCTCTTCTTCGAGGAGCTGGCCACGGTGGTGTGAGAGCGTGAGATGAACGATTCTTACGTACGTGTATAAGTGTATCGCACCCTTACACGTACTACTCACGATGGTAGTAATGAGCACATGGATCGTGTAGTTGTGCAGTTGTGCATGTTCCAACGTGTACCCATGAAACTGAAGCAGATTATTTATACGCATCCATGCAATGTGTGGACGCACAACACAACGCTCGGGGAGCGGAGCCAGAAAATTCGTTATTTTCTTTGGTACTCTTTTCATTGTTTAAATTAATTTGAAATATCGTATTCTATGGCCCTGGCCCTGCTCACCACCTTGCCTCCGCCCCTGACAACATACCTCCTAATCTTAAAAGGAAGAAGTCCATTTTTTTTGCCATCCAATTATCACCTCAGTTGATTTCAACTATGAAACTCCAAAATCAAGAATAGTTTACCATCCAACTATCAAAACCGGATAAATTCGGCCATCGGATTATTTTGTGGATGGTTTTGATGATGTGGATGCCACACGGCAATGGTCCCACTTGTCATCTTCTCTTCTATCTTCTCCCTTCCCTCTCCACCTTTGCTGATGTGCGGGCCCGCATGTCATCCCCTTTCTCTTCCTTTTCCCTTCCCCTTACTCTCTCCCTTTCTGCCTGCAGCTGTCCTGGAACGTATCTGGCGGCGAGCTGCAGGGGGCGCACAAGGCGGCAGGGGCAGGGGCGTGCAAGGAGGCAGGGGTGGAGTCCGGGACACTGCTTGGAGTGCGCAAGGATGAGGACGAGGAGCTGCAGTGGGGGACTCAGCGTGGGTGTCAGAGGAGGATGGCAGGGACACGGGATGGGGTGGTCCACGACGACGATGCGCACGCGAGGAGGACGATGGTTCGACAATGAGGACATGTGACGAGGAGGGGTCCATGCCACGACCGATTCCAGCGGCGAGCATGGGCGCGAGTGGTGGCCTCCGCGGCCGAAACAGGGGTGGCTGCCAAGGTACTAGGCTCGGCGCGCGGCATGGCCAAAGCGCGCACGGGTGCGGCCCCGGTGAGCGAAACATGAATGTTTCTATTTTATCGTCCAAGTCAGCGAAAACCACCTTCCAAACCAGCTTAATGGTTGAATTTATCCAATTTTAATAGTTGGATGGTTAAAGATTCCTGATTTTAGAGTTTCATCGTCGAAACTAAAGTGTCGAAACTAAAGTGAGCCGATAATTTAATGGCCAAAACTGGACTTGTTCCATCTCAAAATGGACACATTTGTACGAGTAGGGCCGTTGCAAATTTCAAATCTGAAATAGAAAGTGGACACATTTATATGAGTAGGATCATGAGGTGGACACATTTGTATTTTATATGAGTGGACACAAATTCACGTGACGATTTTTTTTCCTTGAAAGAATTTTTCAGCGCAACATCCTCTAATTGAACGGCAAAATATTTTCTTAAGCCTAACAATTTCTTTACTTGAGACAACAATATATATCTTCCTTTAACAGAATATTGACAAATTTGAGAAGGGATATAATTGTGGGTGCAATGTGAGTGTTGATGTCTTCCTTGTGTGGTAACTTCTGTGAATAGTCCTTATACGAAAACTTCTATGAACGGTTATTTTTTCAAAACATCCAGAAATTGCTCTACTCACCATAAATCGAATCCGGTAACCTCTCGCTCCCCTTGTTTCGGTTCCCATTACAAAACTCTCCCCCTCGCTTCTCCGCGCCGTTATCGAAGCGAATCCCTCCCTCAAACCCGCAACGGAGTTCGCCGGACGCAGCCGACAAACCATGGCAGCAGCCGACGACGTCGAAACCGGTCGTCTCCGCCGCTTCCCTGACCTTCCGCCGCCGCCGCACGGTAACGGGACTACACTCTCGCCGTCGCCCTTATTTTTATGGATGTCTTTCTGCTCTACGACTCGTGGATTTCCACGAAAACAAAGAAATTTGTCTGTGGGGGGCTGGGGGCCTGGGGGGTGGGGGTAGATGATCTTCAATTCTTTCTCCCTTGGCTACATGTTCAAATCGACGGTGAGCATACAGAGATCTGATGATGATACAGGAATTTGGGTATTTTGGTATTTTACATATCTTTGTATTAAGAAGAAGATAAGTAATAAAAAGTTTTACAATGCGGGTCTTTCGGGCACACGCACATTGTTGATTACATAGAGCCGTATCGCACAAACGATGCAACAACTAGAACTAAAACTGAAACTGACGTAGGTTCAGAGACTAAGAGGATGGTAAGCCCCCTGCTCCTACAACTGCAGCCGGCCATCCCAAAGAGACCATGTGCTTAGCGCCGGCATCCATCAATAGTTGAGCCTGATCGAGGATCTTATACGTCAGATGACCCGCAGTTTTTGCTGACAATCTGCTAAATACTCTGTCATTCCTTTGTTTCCAGAGTATCCAGGAGATCAACATGAATGAGGAATCCAATCCTTTCTTCTTACATTCGGTCATTCCCAACCTCATTTGCAGCCACCAATCCGTTGCTGTCAGTCCAGGACTTGGAACTGGGCGGTGCAGATCCAATATCCTACTGATTGCGTGCCAAACCTCCTGAGTATAGCAACATGTAGTGAATAAGTGGTCAGCTGTCTCTATTTCCTGATCACAAAGAGCACATTCAGTATTGTCCTGCAGCCCACGCCTGTGCCTTCTTTCTGCAGTCCACAACCTGTCTCTAACTGTCAGCCACATGAAGAACTTTACTTTTAGCGGCGGCCAAGTCCTCCAAATAGCGTCAGCTGCAGGGAAGAGTGTGGCTCCCTGGAATAAGAACTGGGTATTTTTACGCCACACAAGATGATGCGTGTTACTTGGTAGGAAAAATTGTTACTTCTAATCCTGTTCATCTGTTAATGCTCTTGCCACCGGGAAGCAGGCGACGCCAATGCATCACCGGTAGACGCCGCGCTGGTGAGGAGCGCCGCGCTGGCGAGGAGGAGGGAGGAACTGCTGTTGGAGCTCAACAAGGCGCGCATCCGCCAGGACATGATCTTCCGCGAGCTCGTCGAGACGGAGCTCGCCATGGGCATCACCGCCACCAGCCACAATCCTGTGCCAGCGCTTCCATCGCCACAGGACTACTGGCTTAATCGGCCTTTGTCGTCGTCGGTGCCTCCTTTGGAGGAGTCACCTCTCTGTCCACCACGCTCAAGAACCGAGCATTCCCCTTGCGGCTGCAGGGGCCCTGCGCAGCCAGTGAAAGCGCCTCCGGTGTACCCGCACGTGGAGTGGCCATCGTCACCATCACTGTTGCTGCAGGAACGGCCAGCCAGTGACACTGAAAAGCAGCAAGATAGCAGGTCATCTGGGGCTAGGACGCATCCATTTGGTGGCTATGTGGAAGTGTGCCGATCGCCAAACAAGTGGACTCTAGCAGACGAGGCCTCTTTGCCCGTGTCGGCCAATGCTGGTGCCCGACCTATTTTCCATGAGGAGTTGACACCAGGACACAAAGATGCTGCTGGTGGAGAATGTAAGGTTGATGTGGAGGATGGCCATGGCGTGCAACCGCTGTACCAAAGTGGAAACCAGAGCAGTGGGCAGAGCAAGACTTCGGAAACCACTCTGGAACAGATCAATGGACCGATGCTGTTGTCTCATCAGTACTGGTTGGCAGGTCAAGAGAGTGCAGCATTTGATCAGCAGAAAGGCCGCGAGTTCAGTGAGGTGAGACTGCCATTGTCAGATTTACCCTTTTCTCATCATGTTTGTCTTCCTAATATTTCTGCAGAACGTTACTAAAGTATTGATTAATGATGACCTGATGCATGTTTGTTGTGGTATACTACTCACTTGAACAATGGCCATCGTTTAACCATGGAAAACTCTTGTGATTATACTTAGTCATTGTCCTAATTATGTAATACTAGCTTAAAATTGGAAGTCTGGAAAACGTGTAGTGACATATGTCCGGTCTATTTAGGCATATTGAAAGCAGAAGCAGCACTACTTTTGCTAGTTCATTAGTGATGTTTGCAGTTGATCAGGAGCACAACCAATGTGGTTACCTGAAATCAATATCCATCAATAGATTGCTTCTTCTTCTCCACTTTTTTGCGATACATAAGTATTTTTACTTAAGTCTAAACAAACTTTCTCTCCTACAGCAAAAACCTGAGCAGCCACGTCTGGGTAATGGGGATGAACAGAAGGCGAGAGTGCATGCGTTTAATGGCTATATGGAATTGTGCCTATCACCGAGCAAGCAGGCTCCGGTGGAAGAGATATCGGTTCCAGTGGCAGCCAAAGCTGATATCAGCCCGATGCAGTCTGCATTGTCATTTGGCGAGGCAGCGGCAACAGGACCCCAACAGGCCTTTGGTGGGGAACCTAAGGCTAATTTGGTGGACGCCCATGGCATGCAGGGTGACATCAGGAACCAGAGCAGTGGGCAGAGGAAGGCTATGGAGTCTGCCATGGAGGGCCGGACTGATAAACCTGCCCAACCACCTGATCAGCACAGGCCAGCAGGTCAGGAGGGCTATGGCGAAGAATGTAAGGCTGATGCTGAGGATGGCCAGGGAGTGCACTCGTTGTACCAAAGTGGAAACCAGAGCAGTGGGAAGAGGAAGACTTTGGAAACCACTCTGGCAGATCAGATCAATGGACCAATGCTGCTGTCTGATCGGCTGGCAGGTCAAGAGAGTGCATCATTTGATCAGCAGAAAGGCCGAGAGTTCAGTGAGGTGAGACTGCCATTGTCAATTTTACCCTTTTCTCATCATGTTTGTCTTCCTAATATTTCTGCAGAACATTACTAAAGTATTGATTAATGATGATCTTATGCATGTTTGTCGTGGTACACACACCCTTGAACAATGGCCATCGTTTAACCATGAAAAACTCTTGTGATTATAGTTAAGATTCATTGTGCTAATTATGTAAATACTAGCTTAAAATTGGAAATCTGGAAAACGTGCTGTAACATACGTCTGGTCTACTTAGGCATATTGAAAGCAGAAGCAGCACTACTTTTGCTAGTTCACTAGTGATGTTTGGAATTGATCAGGAGCACAACCGATGGGATTACCTGAAATCAATATCCATCCATAGATTGCTTCTTCTCTCTAACTTTTTTTTGCGATGCATCAGTTTTTTTTTGCTTAAGTCTAAATAAATTTCCTCTCATACAGCTGAAACCTGAGCAGCCACGGCTGGGCAATGAGGATGAACAGAAGGCGAGATTGCATGCGTCTAATGGCTATATGGAATTGTGCCTATCACCAAGCAAGCAGGCTCCGGTGGAAGAGACATTGGTTCCAGTGGCGGCCAAAGCCAATAACAGCCCGATGCAGTCTGCATTATCATTTGGCGGCGGCAACAGGACACCAACGGGCCTTTGGCAGGGAACCTAAGGCTAATGTGGTGGATGGCCATGGCATGCAGGGTGACATCAGGAATGACAGAAGCAGGCAGAGGAAGGCTATGGAGTCTGCCTTGGAGGGGCGGACTGATAAACCTGCCCGACCACCTGGTCAGCACAGGCCAGCAGGTCAGGAAAATGCAGCGTACAATGAGCAGAAGAAGGTAGAGTTCAGTGAGGTGAGCCCATATTTTTTTAGCATTTACACTTTAACCCACATTCTTTTTCCTTTTTCCCTCAGAATTTTCCTGAGATTAATTGATTAACAATGATCTCCTGCGTGTTTGTTGTGAACTTCTCTGAACATTGTTTATGGCAATGGTTGTAGTTTGACCACGAAAAACTCGTGTTCTGTAGTACTTCTTTGACTCAAGGTATCAGCTATGTAAGATTTCAATTCAGTATGGAAGTCTGAGAAAACTTTCCAACAGCATGAGCTAAATTAGTTAATTCACTAGTGAACTTTCCAATTCATCTTAGGTTTTCTTTTGACAATATAAAGTTCCTTCAGATGCACTGCACAATATAAGGCTATGTAATCCTTGTGCAGATTCCTTGCACCTCTGAGACTTGAAAATGGTACTAGTAGATTGTTTTCAGTTTCATCTTGGGATCAAATCATTCTATAAACATTGAATTGCATATTGTACTACAAGTGATCCATATCAGTCCACACACCACGCAATCTTAGGCTTCTTGTTCTGTCCAATTTTACTTTCATTGAGATGCAGTTATTCCAGCTTACAGTGTTTTGTAGTCTAAACGAACTTCTTCTACAACAGTCTACACCAGAAAGAACATCCAATGGGCTGAAGAGGAAACTGGCCGATTCAGCGCCACTCATCAAGAAGCAGAAGCCATATTGGCAATTTAGCTGCCCCACCTGCAGTGTGAACACGGTTAGCCAGCACCACCTGGAGGAGCACCTGGCCGGCCGGCGTCACCAGCAGAACGTCGCGGCACTCCAATCATCAAGGAGCCACACCGCTGAGCCCAGCACAAAAGCAAAGCTGCCAGTATGGGACAGGATCACGGCGAAGAACACCAAGTCCTCATGCGGAGACGGCAAGGAGAAGGTGCCTGAGAACAGCGGGTCGCAGCAGCAGGGAGGGAAGCCGCACGCCAAGGCTGTGCGTGCGGGGCTCAAGGGTTTCAATCACCGCAAGGATGCCGACGCGGAGAAGAAGGTGGACCGAAAGGACAAGTTCTACTGCAAGCTCTGTGACGTGCAGTGCAACAGCGAGAAGATGCTGTTGTCGCACCTATGCGGGAAGAAGCACCGTGAGAGGTTGCTGGAGGGAAGAGGCTGAGATGCGCGGCGACGCCGCTGCAGCTTGCTGCTCTTGTTCACGGGGAAGCTGTGTGGCAAGACGCAGTCTTGGTATCTCTGGCTTGCAGCTGCAGTATTTGTTAGTATATATATTAGGTCACGCTGCTGGCGATGCCTAACGCAGGTTGGGAGTTAACTTTCAACCGGCAGGGGTCCTAAAGCAGCTCTGTTGTTAATTCCCCACGTTTGTAACTTTGCAATGGTGATATGCTTGTTAACAACTTCAAATATGCTATCATCTGAAAAACAGAACTTCAAATAAGCTTCGCGGTTGTTGATCATTGGTGTGAAACTGTGAATGACCGGCAACGTTTTACTTGCATGACGATATAGAATAGCCGGCAGCGGTGGTTCAGCTTGGATGGCGTGGTTGTTGGCGAACGGCGGCAGGATTAGCAGCGCCCGGTCGTGGCCAGTGGCGTTCACGTTCACATTGCAGAAGGTGAGCCGTCGCGCCTGGCATGAGTTGGAAGATGAAGGTGAGCCGTCGCTCCTGGCAGCCTTTAAATTCCATCCTCCACCTCCTGGCGCAGTGGCGCTGCTCAACGGCCCGACGACTCGATGGAGTTCGCTCAACGAGGCCCAACCGCCGCTGTTTCTCCGCCCCTCAGCCGCACGGTAAGGCTAGTCCCAGTGCGGAGTTTCATAGGAGTTTCATGCACATTAATTGCCTGGCACGTCAGTTTTTGTGATGATATGGCAAGAAATTGAAGAGGAGAAAGATAGTACCAGTTTCATCCAGATGAAACGAGGTACACACCGTTACCCAGGCATCTCGGTACGCGCACGACACCGCACTGGGGCGTCTTTATTTCCTCCGCCGGATCCGGTGCGTCACCGAAGAAAATCCTCCGTCGGCGCGCCTCCCGCGCCCTCCCGCCCGCGCCCGCGCCTCCCGCCCTACCGGCGATGGCAACTCGGGAGAAGAGGAAGCAGAAGGCGCCGCCACCACCAGCTCCACCGCCGATTCCTTCTGGGCTGCCGCCGCCGCTTGCTGCTGGCCTCCTCCAGGATTCACTCCCGGATTCACAAATCCCTGGTAAGATTCACAAACCTAACTGCAAGGAATGTTGTGTGTGTTCTCTGCTACATTAGTTACTTGATTTCACAAAAGATATGGCATGATAGTCTCACGCTTGTGCTCTAGTAAGCCAGCATTGTTTACCTAGATGAAAAAATTATCTAGCTATAGTTTTATTCAATCATTTGGTTAATCCAATTTAGATAAACTTTTACAGAATTAACATGAAAACTTAAAGTGGTAGGGAAAGAAGCAAAAACTATAGTTTGGTTGAAACAGCACTACTCACAAGGACATGGAGTGGTTTATCCATTGAAGTGAACTTTGTTGCAAATGATTTGAACCTCTCTCCTTGTTACGACAGAGCATATATTCAGCAAATGTCTGAGACAGTTCTCGGATGCTTCACCTGCCACATTCCAAACTTCGTGATAAACACTTGGAATGAGAAAATATCCTCTCTTGCTTCCATGTTAATTGGGATGTACTACTGTTTTTCTCCTGCATTGTGATGCATCGTAGCTTGTTTGTTTTCAGCAATGTGCTATTCTGAAAGAACCATCTTGTCAATTAGCCTTATGGAAAAATTTAGTTGTCTAGCAAAGGAATGCTGACCTGTATTTATTGGATTATCTGAAAACAAAAGAAGAATGCCTCTGATCCTTCGTGTATTTATATTTCAGGGCAGGTTATGTTAATATGTTACAATAACCACCATTTGTTCACCGGACCACAATTTCCATCTCGTTGGGCTTACTAATAACTTTGTACCAATTTCTCCGTCACTGCCACCACCGGCACAAGAACAATCCACACCTTAAGTCTCCATTAACATTGATGGCGACTCTGGTGTCGAGACAAGTAGGACAGCAAAGAAAAGGCATTGGTCGCAAGAAGAGGAAGTTCGATTGGTAATAGTCCCATCCTTGCTGTTCTAATTGCTTGTTGTAGGCGAGTAGGACAGCAAAGAGAAGTTCCTTTTCATAATTAGTTCTGATTTCTTGTTGTAGGCGAGTGTGTGGCTGAACAATTCTAATGACCCAATAAAAGCGAATGACAAGAAATACGATAGTTATTGGAAGAAAATTGCTGAAGAGTTCAACAAGAACGCAGCACCAGGTCGTGAAAGGGACACAAATCAACTAAAGATTCATTGGTCACGCTTGAAGACAGTTATCGTCGACTTCAATGGATGTTGGACTAAGGTCAATAGAGTGAACAAAAGTGGGGCGTCTGATGATCAGATGATGGATGAGGCACTTGCACTGTATACAGAACGATACAAGAAGCCTTTCACTTTGATCCACTGGTGGAGGACTCTCAAGAATGAACCTAAATGGTGTGCACATGTTACCCAATTGGAGAAAGAAAAGAATGAATCACAACTTCCCATTGATGTTAATAATGACATACAGATCTAGCGTCCAATTGGGAGAGATGCAGCCAAGGCAAGCGAAAGACGCAATAGCAAGCGCAAGACAGAAGAGGTGATCGAAGGATTTGCAATCTTAGGAGGTAATATAGACAAGATAGTTGGGGTTACTCAAGAGCGTAAGCAGGAGCATGCGAAGACAACAGAGGCACATCTTGAAATCTCAAGGATGAGACTGAAGGCAGCACAAGAGGAAAAGGAAGCAAAAATGCTTCAAGTCTATGATTCATTGCTTCACCAAGATATTAGTCAGATGACAGAAGAATCAAAGGCTGGAAGAGAGAAGACACTGGTGATGATCGAGAAGAAAATTTTCAGTAACAACAATGAAGTGTGGAGTATTTTTGTTCTTGATCAATATGTGACCATTGCTGTTGTTGTGACCAATACTTGTGTATCCCTATTTTTTATTTTGTTATTAAGCAATCTGTTAATGTGGTGATTTCTACAGCAATCATGGGAGTCTTTAATTTGTGACCAATGCTGAACTGATGGTTGTATATGTGTATGCTAGTCTGAATGCTAAACTGATGGTTGAACTGATAGTGTGAATGTTGAACTGAACTAATAGGTATGAAACGGCAGCTAGTGTGAATGCTGAACTGGACTGATAGGTATGAAACGGCAGCAGAGCTGCTACCTATATATGCAGCCCTGATGGTACACCAACGTAGTACATTTGTGCCACTTTATATATGGAGCAATAGGATGATTCTTTCTCTGCCGACCACTCTCCTAACCCAACAAGCAACCTCTCTGATGATTGGGATGACTTCCTCGTCGAGGAGGAAATTATTGATGATGTAATCGATGAGGCAACTCAATTTCTTAAGTCAAGTTTAGAAGATCTCCAAGAAGCCGCATATGATCCTCAAAGTGGTCCGAGGAAGTACATCATAAGGCTAAGGGAGCAGTACCATCAGCATTTGGTTGATGATTATTTCTCAGATAACCCTCTGTACCCAGCAAATGTTTTTCGACGGAGATTCCGTATGTCCAGGCCACTCTTTCTACGCATCGTTGATGAGTTAGGCAAGTGGTCCGATTATTTCACTACAAAGGTGGATGCTCTTAATCGTCAAGGCCTAACACCACTGCAGAAATGCACAGCGGCAATTTGTCAATTGGCTAATGGTAGTGCTGCAGATCATCTAGATGAATATTTAAAACTTGGAGAAAGTACTGCATTAGAGGCGATGAAGATCTTTGTCCAAGGTGTTATCGAAATTTTTGGTGGACACTATTTGAGGCGCCCTACTGTGGAAGATGTTGAGCGTTTGCTTAAAATTGGTGAGAGTCGAGGTTTTCCTGACATGTTCGGGAGTATTGATTGTATGCATTAGCATTGGGAAAGATGTCCCAATGCATGGAAGGGCCAATTCACTCGGGGCGATCAAAAAGTTCTAACCATAATACTTGAGGCTGTAGCTACTCATGATCTTTGGATTTGGCATGCGTTCTTTGGAGTTGCTGGTTCTAATAATGATATCAATGTTCTAAATCAGTCAACTCTATTTATTGAAGAGCTAAAGGGGCATGCTCCTTGGGTGCACTACATGGTCAACGGAAATCAGTACAACACCAGTTATTAACTTGCTGATGGAATATACCCTGAATGGGCTGTGTTTGTGAAGTCAATATCCTTGCCCATCACTGAGAAGTACAACTTATTTGCACAGGAACAAGAATCCAAGAGAAAGGATATTCAACGAGCTTTCGGTGTCTTGCGACGTCGATTTTGCATTTTGAAGCGACCAGCTCGTCTATATGATCGAGGAGAACTTGAGAAAGTTATCCGAGCGTGCATCATACTTCACAATATGATAGTCGAAGATGAAAAAACAGAAGACAATATTGAAGAGAATCTTGATTTGAATGAAGCTCCAAGTACAACGACTGTTGAAGCACCAGCATTCTCCCCTGAAGATTACGTCTCGTTTGACAAAATACTAGAGAATGATGCTGATATTCGAGATACCTCAACCCATAAATAACTTAAGAAAGATTTGATTGAGCATATTTGGCAAAGGTCAAGATCCCGCCCAAACATATCTTGAGTTCGGTTACAATATATGTAATTTATTTAATATATGTTATCCAATTTATCTCGTATGATATAAGTTACTTTTAAATACTTTTGGTTGATATTTAAATTTCACTGTGTTGCTAGATTCTTCATGTGTATTATATTTCAAGTAACAAATACAAGTGGCTACATAATCACATGGAACACTTGATCATAACCTCATATAACTAATAAATGCTGAGGATAGCCTATGAAATTGTGCATTGAAACTGTGCACTGGGATTTCCAATTTCATTCACGAGAATACACTTCATAGGATGATATGACATCCTTGGAAACAGTGCAATGAAATCTTGCATTGAGAATAGCCTTAGTGATGGTGCCTCACCTTTCAGCAACACCTTTGGCAGACCCCAAGGCGAACAAAAATCTAGCCAAGGTCCCATCGACGGATCCATGCGACCATGCTTTCGTTGTACCTTTCCCTGTTCTTTCATCATCTCTGTTACCAATTGTCGTCTGATCAAACTGAATTCCAATGCAAACAGGCTACAGCGAAGACTCAAGAAGGAGAAGACGACGACGCCAGGGAAATGGGAACTGGTAGGAATCACCATACCAGTCAAGAAACCCAAGTCATCCGCACCCCGGAGAGGAGCTGCACGGTCTGCCATGTGGAAGCGGCCAGCGAGCGCGAGCTGCAGCTGCATCGTGCGGGGAAGAAGCATATGGCCATAGTAGCAGCCGTGGAGGCGAGGATCAAGGCCATTGCTCTTCTTCGCCCTTCGGAAGTCGAAGGCGACAGCGACGGCGGAGGAGTCGTTGTTCGTCAGGGAAAATAGCGGAGAAATCAAGGGACGTGCCGCGGCGTGCAGGGAAGGGGAAAGGGAAGCCACGTCCGACGTGGAGCTGCGTCGCTTGCCTGGCTACCTGCTCGTGCAAATCGCAGCTGAAGAAGCACCTCAAAGGCAGAAGGCACCAAGCAACGGTTCGTGCCGTGCTGGAAAAAAGCAAGTGTTCCGTTGAGCACGGGGCTCATGGGCTGTGGGGACTCGGGATATGAGGTCTAAAACTGTATAGGAGCCTTGAGCAGTGTTTTTTTTTCTTCAGAAAAAAATAGTGCCGTTTCTAATGATAGAGATAGAGAACGGGTGAAGTATTAAACCTGGGAAGTTATATCAGGGAAAAAAAAGTCTGCACGCTGTGCTAGTTTGTTACGAACTTACGATGGACACACAGGTCGGCACACGAGTGGGAGCAGCCAAACCCCTTTTTTTTTTCCCGAATGACACGGGAGCAGTTGAGCTGGGAAAGCGGAGTCGTGCGGCTTGCTTTCGCGCGAAGCAAAGCTCTACGCCGCGGCCTCCGATCGTGGTCATCCGTCATCGTCACCAACTGACCAAAGACTTACCTCCCAAGTCCCACCTACTATTTTGCTTTCGCACGCGGCCCCTTTCGTCTCTCGCGCGCGCCACTCCGCCAGCCGGAATCCCGCAAAACCCTCCGCCGTTCCCTCGCGAAAGCTGCTCCCCCCCGGCCGGCCGATGGAGTTCGCCTGCCGGGGCCGCCCCGCCGCGGACCAGGACGGCGGCGATAGTCGCCGCCGCTTCCCCGACCCTCCGCCGCCGCACGGTACGTGACGGGCCTCCCGCTTCTCACCGCCGCATCCACCTCTGCGGCCGCGAGTCTCAGGAAATTGGATTTTCTTTTTCGTTTTTTTTCCTTCTCAGATGCAAGCGATTCTTGAGCTCCATGCGGAGAGTCAGGGAATCCTGCAACTGCTTTGCGTGCAACTTGCCTGTGATTTTGGTACTGGAAATCCACCCTTTTTTTGCATCAAGGACATCATCGATCGCTACGGCTTACTAAAATGTCAATCAAGACAGCCGCACCAAATCCACAGTTACGCGCCTTTTAGAAACGATGTTTTTGGTAGTACAAGATGCGCAACTGTTGGTAATGCTGGGTGGTACAAGATGCGCAACTGTTGGTAATGCTGGGTAGTACAATATGTGCAACTGTTGGTACTAAGTCCTTTTTGGTCAAAATAAACAATTTAGTGATCTTTCACTGACATTATCTAATGTCCAGTCTATTTTTACTGAATTGCCCCAAACTTTTACAATATTACTGCGATGTCTATCATCTTAGAACTAAGGGAAAAAGGCTGGTTGTTTCTGTTCATTTTGTGCTCTGCTGACATAAAAGATTCGATGCAGGAGACGCCATGCTGGTGATCAGGGATGCGTTGCTGTTACAGCTCCAGAAGGATCGCCTTCGCCAGGAGATCATCATGACCGAGCTGGCCACATTAGAGCGTGCCATGGCCCTGAGCTCTGCTGCCCGCCATGGTATTGACGCTGCCTACGTGGAACAGCCTAAGCCGCTGTTCTTGTCCAGTGAAGAGTTCATGCCGCACCACAGATGGATGGAACAGTTTTCCGTTGTGAATGAGGTCCATGATCTGAAGAAAAATGATGTAAAGCATGGGAATGTGCAATTGAAGTCCGTGAATCCTGCTGCTGAAGACCGATTCAGTGTATGCTTGAGGCCTTGTTGTTCCAACAGTAAGGCAGAGGAGAATGAAGCATTTGATGAGCAGAAACTACAAGAATCCAATGAGGTGAGCATCTTATCCTTTTTGCATGTTTTCCTCATCTCTTTCCTTTTTGCTTGTAAATTTAATGCTACGAACTTGACTTTTGATCCTAATATCCTATATGTCCAAACCTTGTTAATATTAGTATATTCAGCTTTAACTGGAAGCTTTAGTGTGTGTTTGGATGGAGGGACGGAGGGGATGGGACAGGGTCATCCCTCTTTTTTGGATGAGATGATCCCACTTGATGTTTGGTTGAAGGGACGGGGACGTCCCTGATTTAGTGTTTGGTTTGAGGGACGGGTCAGAGACGAGATGGATGATGTTTTCGTGCTGTTAATTGTGGGTTCCAATTGTCATTCACTCTAACACTGCGGGCCCACTGTAAGCTGCTCCGCCGCCGACGCCATGGCCTGCTCTGCCGCCGCCGCCCGGCCACGGCTGGCTCGCGCCGCCGCCGCATCCTCGCCCATCCCCACTGCGGCCTGCTCCGCCGCCCCGGCCTTGCGGGAGATGGCGTTAGCGCCGTCCGCGAGGGACGGATCAGTCCAGCCTTTTTTGAGAAACGGATCCATCGCACTTTTTCGAGAAATATTCCACTTTGATTCCGTTCTCGTCCCAATGTCTCTCCAACCAAACACATGTAAAACTGGGACCATCCCATCCCGTCCTATCCCATCCCTCCATCCAAACATACCCTTTGTTGCCTTACTTTTCACAATTTCACTTCATGATGGCAAAATAAAATGCATATAACTAAGTGGTAACATCTTTACTAACCTAACTTCATGTCAACTACAATGTACAGCCCACGAAGATGTCGCCTTCACTGAAATGGGAACTAACAGGAATAACTATACCTGTTAAAAAACCAAAGCAACCCCAGAGCTGGAGTTGTGTCATCTGCCAGGTAGAAACACCAGACACGGAGCACAACATAAAAGAGCATTGTGCAGGAAAGAAGCACCGGTCAAATGTAGCATCCTTGGAATCCAGAAACAAGACCATTATTCAGAAGGCGGAAACAACAGCAGAATCTTCTTCCTGTGCAGCGCAGAAAACATCCTCTATAATATGGAGCTGCAGTACATGCCAGGCCAATGGTACCAGCGAAGCGGACCTGAAGGAGCATCTCAGTGGAAAAACACATCAACAGAACATCGAAGGACAATGCCAGGAAGGTGACGGCATGACTAAGAACGCTGAGCCACAAGAAGCGATGTGTCAAGAGAGCAAACTTCCACAACTTTCAGAGAAGCCACCTTGTACCATTTGTCAAGATAATTGTACTACCAAATCAGAATTGGGGAGCCTACTTTTAGCAAAGATTCAGACCCTATTGGATGCAATCGATAACATGGCAATGAATTCCGAGTCACACAAAGCTAAATCGCCTCCAAACAACATGCCGCAACATGCAGAGCAGACTTCACAATCGAATTGCAGCATTTGTCAAACTGGTTCGACTTCACAATCGAATTGCAACATTTGTCAAACTGGTTCTGGTTACCAGTCATGTTGCTCTGAACCTCAATCTGAGAACCCCCACAAAATCAGGAGGCGCCGAAAGAAGAGAGGAGCTCTACAGGTAGAAGGCCAGGATGCAGAACCGGGTGACATGAAGTTAGCAGATAAAATATCTTCAGATGGTTCTTGCAGCAAGAGTGCAAGCTCAGAAGTTAAACAGGCATCATATCTTTGCGAGGTCTGCAATTTGGATCTCAAAAGTGAGAGCAGGCTTGCAGACCATTGCAATGGGGAGGAACACTTGGAAAAGCAGAAGCTACTGAACTTTTGCGAGGTCTGCAATTTGCAGTGTAATAGCAGAAAAATGCTTGATCACCACCGTACTGGGAAGAAGCACCAGAAAAATCTCGATGCAAATAAATGAAATGGAATTGCGGCTTCTGCAGAAGGATTTTTTCCCCTCTCTCTAGGTGTTAAATGGGAGTTAGAGCAAGAGGCCGGCACCACGTGTGATTGTATGAAATCGATTTAGATGACACTGTGTCATAACTATTTAATCGCTCGTTTGGGTGCTAATGCATTGTTGTTATTCTGCAACAGTAGGTTGTGATCATCCTACACAACCCACCGTGAGATTCATAAAATGATCCTCCCTCCGAACAGCTGTCTGTCAGACTGTCACCATCGTCACGGGAACAGCCGAACAGGCATAAGAAAAAGCTCGATGCGCTATGGCGGCCACTTTATGACGCTTATAAGCTATGACGGGGTTTGGAAACACCCTACTAGAGTTGAGCACATGTCACGTCAGATATTTGAATATTAAACATAGGCTAATTACAAAACTAATTGTACAGTTTAATTCGCGAGATGAATCAATTAAGCCTAATTAGTCCATGATTTGACAATGTGGTGCTACAGTAATCATTTGCTAATGATGAATTAATTAGGCTTAATAGATTCGTCTCGCGAATTAGCACAGAGTTTTGCAATTAGTTTTATAATTAGTTCATATTTAGTCCTTCTAATTAGCATCCAAACATCCGATGTGGTACCAAACACCGGCTAACCATTCATCGATAAACATGGTAGGACTGACTGCAATTTCCTTTCGATCATTTGCTAAAACGACTTGTTTAGCATGGTAGGACTTCATTTACTATACGATAAACATACCTCCTTTTTTAGAGAAAAAAAAGATAGTGTACATTACAAGCAGCTACCAGATGCCACGATGTCATTTTGCAGTACTTCCATCTGTGCGAAATTTACTAGGTATCTCTATTAATATGTACCATCTCAACACTTTAAAACTTGATTAGAAATTAGAATTAGAGATGCGGTTGATGCTGCACATCCCATGACTATTAATTCATTTCAAATTGATTCGCAAAAAAAATTCATTTCAAATTGTACATAACAGCTTGCTTAATTGGAAATTGGAATGGAAACACGTGATCGACCGAGGGAAATGAACGGGGATATTTAATTATTTGTCATTCTAAGAAATACTTTAAGATGCCAGTTTTAGAATGATACCTACATATTTACTACTGGAGAGAAATTTTAGCAATAGATTTATTATTTTTCTGACGTGTCAATCCACGTGCCAGCATAGATCGGCCAAAATATGACCCTGCTATCCTGCATTTCTTCTCCAAGCCCAGGTGCTTTTCCTCTCTTCCTCCCTCTTATCTCTGACTGGTTGGACCCACCCTCTTCTTCCACCTCCAGCCAACCATGCGCGTCGCTGCCTGCCCCCTGCGCCGTCCGCCCCTGTGCCGTCCCCCGCCGCCGCCCTCTAGGCAGGGGAGCTACAGCCGCGGTATCCGTCCTCGAGCGGCGGCCATGCGGCTCAGCTCCGGTGTCGGACACGCGCCCTTCCTCTTCGTCTTCCTCGGCTCCCACGCCGTGGCCGTTTCTCACCGCAGCCCCTTCTCGAGGTATGACGCCTCCCGCCCGCACCCCACCGTCGCCCGCCTCCCGTTTCCCTACACCTCCACTCAATTTCCCTGCTCCAATTTCTGTCAGCAAGCAACAAATGGGCAGCAGCTCATCTCCCGCCTTCGTGCTTCGTCGCCCCCAAGGCCCCAACGAAGCAAAGCAACAGCGAAGGCCACTTCAGTGCTCATGAATCCAGCCGCCAAGCACTAGTCCCATTCCTACCAATGTCCTTTTTTCTCCTTCGTATCCAATTTTTCCCTTGATGCAAAGCAGGGCAAGCAGCCCAGGCAACCGCGGAGACGCCGGCATCCGTGACGCCACGCGCCGGGTGGCCTCGTTTTCCTCACCGCCGAGGTACTCCTGGTTGAGGTCCGGCACGGCGGGGGCGGGCGGGGCGAGCACGGCCTCGGAGGCGCGGATGCCGGCGAGGAGCGCGATCCAGCAGCGGGAGACGCAGGCCGAGGCGCAGCGCGCGCGGGCGCCCCACACGCGGCGGAGGACTTGAAGAGAGGAGCCGCGGGAGGTTGAAGATGACGCTGACGTCCGGGTCCCACACGCCAAAGGGATGGCTAACCTGAGGAATGTGGGGGTATTACGATTATTTGCCATGCTCAATCCACCTGGCGCGCGGACGTGGCTTCACGTTAGCAAAATGGCAAATCTGTTGCTGAAACTTTTCTCTCCACTAGCAAAGCAGGTGTCAGTGACCTTAGTGAATGAGGGAATGCGGCCGTCGTGCGCGTTGTGGGAACGGAGCAGCCTCGTGGAAACGCGAGCACGAGAAGGGGAAGCGCTGCGACGGCCACGGTGACTCTCCGGCTGTCTTGGGCGGCGGACGCGGAGGCAGCTCTCGAGTCTCGTCCAGGTCCAGCCGCGGCCTTTAAATCCACGCGGCGTCGCGGCGACCCTTCGCCCGCCATCCCCACCGAAACGGCTCCGTTCCCTCGGCCTCGCTCTGCTCCGCTCCGCTCCACCCGGCAAACCAATGGGAGTTCGCGCGCCGGGGCCCAGCCACCGCCGCGGCCGACGGGGGCGGCGTCAGTGACGGCCGCCGCTTCCGCGACCCTCCGTCGCACGGTACGTACACCTTTCACCGCCATATTTACCTCAGTGATCGCGGTTTCTTTGGGGCAAACAGGGTGGAGCGTGGAAGTGATCTATTCAGCTTTTATTTCTTTCGGAATCGAGCGACTCTTGTGTTTCCATGCCGTGAAATCTACGCTTATGCCATGCCCATGCCTACCGTACCTGTCATTTTAATCTGGTGGTGTTATCAAGAATTTCCTGCTGACCATCAAAGAATTTCCCTATGCGTGTGCACTGTGCAGGAGACTCGATGCTGGTGATTAGGGACGCGCTGCAGGCGCAGCTTCAAAAGGATCGCCTTCGCCAGGAGATCATCGAGGCCGAACTGGCCAAGATAGATCGCGCCATGGCCCTGCGCCCTGCCACCCTTAACTGCATTTCTGATGTGCAACAGGGTAAGCCGGTATCCTGCTCCTTGATTGAGGAGTTCATGACGCACCGTGGGTTTTTGGGTGCTGGCCACGATCTGAAGAAAAAGGATGAAAGGCATGGGAGTTTAGAAATGAAGCCCTGGAATCCTGTCATGGGAATGGGATATCGCCTCGGTGAATGCTCGACTGACGGCAAGGCAGGCCAGGAGAGTAAAATGCAAGAATCAAATGAGGTGAGCAGCAGCTTACTATAATGGTTTTCCCTCTTCGTTTTTCATCTACATTAGTTAAATATGTTTTCACGAGGCCTAGTTAAGATATCCTCGAAGCTTTGACCTTTTGAGCTTCGGTAGATTCAGATTCTGTATATGCATATTTTGGTTGAGGAAGTTTACTTTCTTTGTTTTGCACAAATTTCACGTTTTAGAGGTCCAAATAAACTGTGTAGAGTTCTTTGTACCAAGTTTACTTGCCTTGCTTTTCGATTAACAACGATCTAATCGAAGTGTATGCTAAACAAACAGACTAAACAGCCCAGGCCCCGTTCACTGACCTGGGAGCTGACAGAAGTAACCTTACCAGTAAATCAACCAAAGGCACCTCAGAGATGGAGCTGCACCGTCTGCCAGGTGGAAGCAACAAGTGAGCACAACCTACAAGAGCATTTTGCAGGGCAGAAGCACCAGGCAAATGTAGCGAGCTTGGAATCAAGAAACAATGGAGGAAGGCAGCAGACAGCGATTCGTGCCCTTCAGCAGGAAGAAAGCAAGAGTACGGCAATGGATTATGTGTACGTACGACCACCCTCTGCTGGGGGTAAACTACCTCTGAATGGTTCTAGGAGCAACGTTGCAAGCTCGGTGATGGCGCGGCACATGATGTCGCTATATTTCTGCAAGGTTTGTAATGTGCAGTGCAGCAGTGAGGTTATGTTTGAGGACCATCTTCGGGGGAAGAAGCACAGAGGGAAGATGCGGAAGCTGAAGGTGAGGACTTTTTGCAAGGTCTGCAATCTGCAGTGCCACAGCGATGAGATGCTCGCCGACCATCTTGCTGGGAAGAAGCATCAGAAAAAGGCAAGGGTAATGGGGCTGATTTGAAGCATGGCGCTGGAACTATGGATGCGTTGATGATTCATGGAGGGGCTGCAACTATCTTTTGCTCACTACATATTTGGATTTTTACTGTTATCAAATATATGCCTGCTATAAAATGTTGCAATGCTACAATGCTAGTATAAAGTTAGTTCCAATGGTACCTCTGGTGTTTAGACATCATTCAAAACTTAATCTAAAAAAGGCATCATTCAAAAATTGCTCGTAAAATTTCGTCCAAAAATGATGGTGTTGTCACAATGTGCACCTATCTCCTCGTAAAGATATCCAAACTTGAAATGTACATTGAGTAACAAAAATAGTAATTCATCCGCAAAGATTTCCATGTTGATTTGTTAGACTATATACGACTACAAGGCGGGGTTCCGTAGTTCCTAAAAAAAACAAGGGTTCCATAGTTAGCTACTCTGGCCCAATTACGCAGGTTGGGCTTGAGCTTCACACCATCTCCTCCCTTGGCAACCATTAATTAGCCCGTTACACCGTCAGCTCTGTAAGGATCGATGGCCTAAGAAGTGATTGAATTGGGACTTTTTCAAATTTCTAGTACAATAAAACCAAATCTTAATCTAGAATTCTAGTGTTGCTCGATCTACTAAGTTCAAACTTAGAAACTAAGCACATTAGCAAGGAATAAACCTAGCTAGAGGGGGCGTTTGGTTCACTTTGCTTATTTTTAGCACGTGTCACATCGAATGTTTAGATACTAATTAGGAGTATTAAACATAGACTATTTACAAAACCCATTTACATAAGTGGAGGCTAAACGGCAAGACGAATCTATCTTGGCTTATCCAGCTGACAGTACACAATCGGCAGCCAGGCCGTGACGTCAGGCGATGGGGACACGTGGTGGAATATAACAAGGAAACGACTGGGCTCCTGCTCC
>NC_028451.1:30957732-31001268 GCF_000263155.2 Setaria italica | reverse complement strand
TGTGATAGGCGATCCCTTAAGATACACAGAATCTCGGAATTCAAAATGTCAATTCCCTTCTCCGAGTATCGGCCAGTATGGAGTCTGAATGTGCAGTCTTGAGATTATCTCGAATTTTTGGAATTCGCCTTTCGAGGTTCTTTAAGAAGGTGTAGTCCAAAAACGGGACTTTCTCCTGTAAAAATAGGTCGGTGACATAAGGTTCGCATCGCAACACATTGTTAAGACGGGGGCTATTTTAAGAATAGATTCGTCTAGCCGTTTAGCCTCCACTTATGTAATGGGTTTTGTAAATAGTCTATGTTTAATACTCCTAATTAGTATCTAAACATTCGATGTGACGGGTGCTAAAAATAAGCAAATGTAACCAAACGGGGCCTAACATGATCGCAAGAACAAGCATGACGATACACAATTTGATCAAAAGCAAATAGAGCAAGTAAATTGCAGGAAGTAAATGATCAAAGTAAGTACGGAAAAGTAAACAGTGAGGACACGAAGACACCGGATTTTTTTCCTGTGGTATCGAGAAGTTGACGCTCCCCCCTAATTCACGTTGGAGCACCCACTAAGAGTTTTGCTTCCTCAAGCCACTAAGACTCGAGTGAGAATGGTCCTTCTCCATCTCCGGAACGGTGAGTTTCACAACGTGTACAAGATTTTCTTCTTGATACTCCCACAAACTTTAAGAGCTCACCAAGAACCTCTAGATCACCAAAATTGTCATGAACTAGAACCATGAACCACCAAGAGTAACAAGCTTCAATGCTTCACTTGATCATCACTCAGCTAAACCATGAACTAGATGCACACTTGCTACCCTCCAACACTAAGAGATGTCCGTTATCTTGAGATTAGCAATTCAGTAATCACACTTTGGCTCTAGCACACTATCAACTGCACATGGATTGCTTGAAGTCTTTAGGGTGTCAAGAGCAGCTGAAATGACCCGAGGGATCGGTATATATAGGCTAGAGATCAAGAGGTAGCCATTGGAAAAGAGCTTCCAGAAAAGCATACCATCAAATGTTCCGATGGTCTCTATCCCCAAGGTGTCGGAACATCTGGTCATTCACATGCCTAAAATATGACGGTTACAAAAATAACCGTGAAAAGTTGCTCTGGTGAATGCTCCGATGGTCCCTTTGGTAAGCATCGAAACATCCGGTGCCGAAGCGGTTTTAGCCAAAACCTCTCTGGACGATTTCAAAGAAAATATGCCGTCCCATGCATTCATTCGGTGACGCGTCAGATCATCCAGTGCTGATGCAATTTTAGCTGAAAACTCTCTGGACGATTTCAAATAAAATGTGCTTGCTCCGACGGTTTTCACACCTAATATCGAATCATCCGCTGCCTAGGGGAAATTCATCCAATGCTCTAGCATCGAAACAATTTGTACCGGGCTTGATTTTCCAACTCAGAAAAATTGCTCCGACGACACTAGAAAATATAGCGTCAGAACGTCCGATGTTACCTTTTTGTTTCCAACTTGTCCAATGCAAGCACCTTTGAATTTTTTATCGATTTATTTGCTTCTCGAGTACTTCCATGAGTTGTTTGAGCTACCAAGTGCTAGAGAATACTGAGTGCACGTCATTTTCATAGCTAGCCTCGTATGATCAAGCTAGTATCATTGAAACCCCTCTTAACAATACGGTCCAAGAGCTACAAACTAGCAAAACCTATACTAAACTAAGTATTCTTCATCTCCTTGTGACACTCAGTACTAGAAAGGCCCTTAGTCTTGTCGCATTAACCATTGGGCCGCTTGATAGTTCAAATTGAGGGTCATTTTCCATTGAACTCATGACATAATACCCAATAGTGATTTGCTTCAAAACTAATAGGTTAGTCACAAGTATAAGATTGTCATTTATCACCAAACACCCTTACCAAAGATGCGAAAGGACCTAAATGACGCAAAGATGCTTCGAGTTCCCGCACCTAATTCAAAATATTTTGATTTTGGATTTGCATCTCTACGGGAAGGTAGGTGCATAAATTCAAAAATTCGACTACTACCTAATTAAACGGTTTAAGATGTTGGCTGGGATTTCAACTTTCAAAATGTGGATCTGAAATGAACTCCCCACCTGCGCGGTTTTGGCCAACGGCGATGGCTTCGGTTCATGGCCGCGGCTGGCACCAATGGCAGCCATCGGCGGTGCCAGCTCTAACTGCGATTGGACTAGTAGTCGGAGAGGCGGGGATTGGCCCGGTGGGATTGGCGGCGGCGGTTCCTAGGCTTCCACGTTTGCGCGGGAGCCGGCGAATGAACGCGGTCTTTGGGAAGGTGACCCGCCGCGCGCGCGGCACAACGCACGAGGCAGCGCCGGAACAGGCGGGCGCGAAGGCGAAGGGGAAGAGCCGCTCCTACACTGGATGGACGCCCGCGATGGCGCCTGAACCTGTTTTGGACTACGGATGCGCGTGGCTCCCCGGCCTCCAAATACACACGGGGCTTCTGCCTCGCGGCGCGCCCCCTCCGCCTTGTCTTGCTCACTGAGAGTCTGAGACAGCAAAACCGCTCCATTCCATTGCTCTCCAGAACACACCCGATCGGCGATCGATGGAGTTCTTCGCCGGCCAAGGCTTAGTAACCGCCGCTTCGGACGGCGAAGGCCGCGGCCGCCGCTTCCCCGAGCCTCCGCAGCACGGTATGCTTTTGCTTTGCTGCTGACAACAGAGGACCTATGCTCTGTGCTTCGTGCTGACCAATGTATTGCGGAGGAGACTCGTCGATGCTGGTGATCAGGGACGCGCTGCTGTCGCAGCTCCAGAAGGACCGGCTCCACCAGGAGATCATCATGGCCGAGCTTGCCGAGATAGAGCGCGCCATGGCCCTGCGCTCTGCCGATGCCGGACGGGCTAATCCGGCGTCCTTGCACTCCAACGAACCCTTCATGCCCCGCGGCGGAGGAGCAGCTGCTGGAGCTGAGCCTGGCGTAGGCGCGGATGAGGTGAGTGGTGCACGAGGGTGTAGAACGGAAGCCCGAGAAGCCTGCCATGGATGACCTCGCCGGTGGATGCTTCAAAAGTTGCCGTAGTACCGGAGATGCTGCAGGTCAAGAGAATGCAATGCTTCATGCTTGCAAAATGCAAAAATCCAGTGAGGGGAGCACCTTAACAAATGTCTTTCTCATCCGATGTGCAATCCGTGTTGCCTCAACATTTCTTATTCTTCAGATTGCTGTTTAGCTAATGTATCTGGTTCCCTCAAACTAGAATTTTTATACTGAGATTTAAGAAGCAAGTTTACATGCCCTGTATCACAATTTCACATGCTAATCGTGTAATCAAGTGTATAAGACAATAACTTGGTAGCATTTTTACTTGTTGCTTTCACCATTAACTTATTTTTGGGACCATGCTTAGTTACTAATGCTCTGAATCTCTAACCAAACTGCATGCCCAACGGACTATGCTGCCCAAGGAGAACCCGCCATCTTCAATTAGATGGAGTTGCTCCATCTGCCAGGCAAAAGCAACCAGTGAGGGTAACTTACAGCAGCATTTTGCAGGGCAGAAGCATCAGTCGAAAGTAGCAGCTCTGGTATCCAGAAAAAATGCCAATTCTCATAAGGCAACACCGACAGCAGAGCAAGCATCGAACGTGAGGCAATATGCAGCAGAGAAGGCACGCCCAACATGGCTTTGCAGATTCTGCCAATCCAAATACACTTGCAAATCAGACCTGGAGAACCACCTGAGAGGCAAGAGACACAAAGCAAAGATCCAAGCCCTGCTGGAAGAATGCAGAAACATGGTCAGGACCATTGGGCCGGCAGAAGCAAAATCGGATCTGAACAATCTGACACAGGATGAAGAGAACCCTGCATCGGCATGGAACTGCAGCCTTTGCCAAGCCAAGTGCGCTCGTCAGTCAGAGTTGGAGAACCACCTGAAGGGCAAGAGACAAACTGAATTTTCTAGTTCTACAGGTAGAAGCCCAGAAATATCTTTCGGAATGGGGTTGCGGTATCTGTCAGGCCAAATGCAAGCCTGTAACTGAATTTGAGGATCACTGCAGAGGCAGAGGGCACCAACAAAAGATAGAAGCTCTACTGAAAGGAGGCACGAACACGAGATCAAGCGTTTTCCAGGTGCTGAAGAAACCACCTTCAGATGGTTCTAACAGCAAGGGTAGAAGCTCAGAGGTGATGGGACTGATGGCGACGCAGACGACATTGCATTTTTGAAAGCTCTGCGATTTGCACTGCAACAGCAAGAACACTCTTGCCGAACATCGTCGGGGGAAGAAGCACACGGAGAAGGTGGAGAAACGGATGTCATTGAGTTATTGCAAGGTCTGCAATTTGCACTGCAACAGTGAGAAAATGCTTGCTCACCATTGTACCGGGAAAGCACATCTAGCAAAGGTCAATGGCTGCTGATGGGAAGGCTGTAGAGCAAGATGCAGTATCATCGATCATTTTTGGCTCGGTCGTCTCCCACACGCGCCGCCGAGCCACCCCCTCCCTCCGCCTCCCCCGAGCGGCCGCTGCCGCCGCCTTCGACGGCAACGGCGGCGGCGGCCTCCGCGGTTTCCTCTTCCCCTCCCCACTGACACCCATGCTCTTCCCCCCTCCATACCCATCCTTCCCCCAGCTTGGGCACCAGATCGAAGCTCCCATTGGCTGGATCTGCACGTCCTGCGCGTGGATCTGCTCGAGCTTGCCGCAGGGGTGCCTCCTCCGTTGGGGTACCTGTGCTGGCCGGCGGGTAGGGAGCCGGTTTGCCCTTCCCGAGCCTTGGCCGCGCTGGTGGCCCAGCGTTCGCGCGAGGCGGCTGTGGGAGTGCCGGCGCCACTAGCCAGTGCCGTCACTGGCTCATCCCCAGCCCCACCCCGCGTCGAGCACTCCATCCTGGCGATCCCGGCGTGCCCCCTGCCGGATCTGCCCGTCTTGGCCGGAACCTCTCTGATCTGCTCTGGGACGGGTGGATCCAATTGGGGAGCACGCTCCTCGCTAGTCTACAGCGGGCAAGCTGCACAGCGGCCACGGCACTCTCATGGTGTTGTGGGTCGCAGTGCGGCGCCTCCTTCTTGGAGGAGGTGTGCATCGGCCGCTGCGACGTCTTGGTTAGCTGATCCAGTCTGTGGTTGGGGTTGAGGGAGCCTCAGGCGAAAGCCGCGCACGACGACCTGTCGGTGCTGACGACGGTCGCGCCCTTGGGCGTCGCTCACCTTCTTGGAGGCGTCGTCGTCTTGGATCTCTTTACCCTGCAACCACCGAATCTCTCCGGGTGAAAACCCAGTTCTAGTTTCTACCAGAATGGCGGCGGCGGCAATGACGTCGTACCCTACCTGTAGGCGCCGCCTACGAAGTCTCTGCTGACTGCTGGCTGTGTGCATGTTCTGTGCCTTCTTGCTTGCTGTGTGCATGTTTGTGCTTCTTCCTCCCTATTCTTCAGGTTGAGGGTGGCATTGGTTGTCGGGTGGTGTCGTGGCTCGGTGAGTGTTCTCTCCCTCCACCTCTGCTCCGTCGATACTGAAGGTGCTAATCAAATGCTGGGTGGTGTGTCCACTGCTTCCGTCATTCCGGATTCCTCCCCTTGGATGACGTTTGATGCTGCCACCGGGGTGTTTGGCCTAAACTTTACCTGTCATATCAGATGTTTGATATTAATTAGAAGAATTAAATATAGTCTAATTACAAAACTAATTGCACAGATGGAGTCTAATTCGCGAGATGAATCTATTAAGCCTAATTAGTCCATGATTTGACAATGTGGTGCTACAATAACCATTTGCTAATGATGGATTAATTAGGCTTAATAGATTTGTCTTGCGAATTAGTATAGGGGTTCTGCAGTTCGTTTTATAATTAGCTCATATTTAGTGCTTCTAATTAGCGTCCGAACATTCGATGTGACCCTCCTAAAGTTTAGCACCTCATATCCAAACACCCCCTATGTGGATCCCGAAGGAGCTGTCGGTGTTGCCATCAGCTTCAAGGGAGGTCGTCGTATTTGGTCAGTTGTGGTTTGTGCGTCCTTCACCACCCTTAGTCCCCATTTCGTTGGGTGTTCCCTCATATAGAGGGCAACAATGGGACGGTATAGCTACGAGAGGTGGTGCAAGGTGCAACAGTCATGGCGTAATCGGCGAGTATGTTGTTCGGTGGTGGCGCTAATCGGCGATCGGTGGTTGTCCCTCGGCCGGGCCGTGCCTTGTCTTTGAATAGTTTGCGAGTTGTGTCTCTCCTACATGTTGTTCTTTCCGTTGGGTGTTCTCTCAGATGGAGGGCAACAACGAGGCGACGTAGCTACGAGGGGTGGTGCAGGGTGCAACAGTCATGGCGTAATCGGCAAGTATGTTGTTTGGTGGTGGCGCTGATCGGTGATCGGTGGTTGTCCCTCAGCCGTGTCGTGCCTTGTCTTTGAATGATTTGCAAGTTGTGTCTCTCCTACATGTTGTTCTTGGTGTTGTACCTAGTTCTTCACGCTCTTCTCTAGGTCTTTTCTCATGTGATTGCTCCGCAGTCTACTATTTGTAACGGCAGTCTACTATTTGTAAGGTACTTTGTACAAAATCATCACCGGCTAGCTTGACTTATGTGGTTTAATGAAATGAAATTCAGGTCGGGACTTTTTATCCCCGGTTGACCTTAAAAAAAATCGTTCATTTTAGGTCAATGGCTGCTGATTGGAAGGCTGTAGAGCAAGATGCCAGTTTCATCGTTCATTTTGGGGGCTGACTTTAGAGGGTGTTTGGATACTATGTGCTAAAATTTAGCAGTGCCATGTCGGATGTTTGGATGCTAATTAGGAAAACTAAACATGAGTTAATTATAAAATTAATTGTAGAACCTGTGCTAATTCGTGAGACGAAGCAAATGGTTACTGTAGCACCACATTGTCAAATCATGGACTAATTAGGCTTAATAGATTCGTCTCTCAAATTAGACTCCATCTGTGCAATTAGTTTTGTAATTAGCCTATGTCTAATACTCCTAATTAGCATCCAAACATCCAATGTGACATATGCTAAACTTTAGCAGGGTATCCACACGGGGTGGTGTTCCGTTTCGCTAAGTTCAACTTCTATGGCATAAGACTAATTTATATTAGAAAATATATGTTCATGCAGTACTTTCATAGTTTCATCAATGCTCATCCGTTGCTCATGCTCTGTTATTGATGTTTTTGAAGTGAGATGGTCTAACACAAATCTTTGACTTTGACCACCCTTTTGCATGTATTTATTTGTTTTCTATAAAAATATTTTCCACAAGCTATGTGCAGTACAACACCCTAAATATAAAGCACAATTTCTTTAAAAGCGTGCAAACAACCAGAAAAAAAATGTGACGCCAAACAAACAAAACGAAACAAAAACTCGACTACAATACCAGGCATTTAACCTCCAAACATACGATATATACAGCACTGGAAACTTAAGAGATCTTTTTCTTGATGATTGGAAACTATTTCCATGCACAAAAGCTAATGCAGTCAACCTGAAATCTGGACAGAATTCATTCATAGCATCACAATTCTCATGTCAAACTTGCATAAGATCAACCATCTGAATTTGTAGATCAGGCAGTGCACCATGGCACCATGCATACAACTATCCTTATCGATTGTTCCTGTACAAAGACTACTAAGCATTTGGGGGAATAGCAAGGGTAATCAATTATCATAGAGAATTGTTATTTCTTAACCAATCTATGGAAGGACTAGGCCTTCAATGCTAACCGGTCTTGCCAAGGGATTGTCCTCTTATCATCACTTGCCGGAGAATTTCCTGAATCCCTACAAACAGATAATTTGACATCGGCTGCAATCATCTCTTCATCCACCCCAACCTGATCAAAGTTATCAAGTTCCAGATGGCTCCTATGCCCCTGGTAATCATTCCCCTCATCATTCTGCAGACAAAGAGATGCCTTTAATAGCAAGAAACTTATACTAAAACTTTTCTCATACAGTTTACTTCATGAACTCACATCGCATACCATTGCAGAGCCTTGATTCAAGTCAAAATTTGGGTTTTTGCTGCAAGAAGCCCCTTCAGTCCTGGTCACATCATGATCAGCAAACACTGAAGCCCTTCCCAACGGAGATGGAACGTACCGAGCCTGCTTCTTCAGCTTGTAATGTGTCTTATTCGAACTCTTGGCAAAGGATCTGTGCTTCCTTTGCAGGAACCTTGCAACAGAAAGCAGTTTATACAGTTAGCAAAGCTGAAAGGTCGCAGTGATGTCAGTATGAAGTGATAAAAGCAAGAGCAAAGGAACTGTCATACTTGACTTCAGCAGCGAGGGCGAGCTTTGTCCGGTTTGCGCTCGCTAGCATCTTCTTCTTTGCTTCAGTCTCCTGCAGCAAACGATATATCAGCTTCAAGCCAACTGGAATCATACGGTAGCACCCGGTTGTAGGGCAACAAAGAATCATACAGTCAAACACACCCATTGCTAATAACATTAGATGAATAGCTGAATCATAGTCAATCCGTAGCACCCGGTTTCACGATAACAAAGAATCAGAGTCAAACACCCCCACTGCTAACAACATTAGACGAATAGCTGAATCATACAGTCAATCCCTAGCACCCGGTTTCACGACAACAAAGAATCGCACAGTCAAACACCCCCACTGCTAACAACATTAGATGAACAGCTGAATCATACAGTCACTCCCTAGCACCCGGTGTCACAACAACAAAGGATCATACAGTCAAATACTCCCTCTGCTAACAACATTAGATGAACAATCAAATCAACTCCCCAGTATTACTACCCCGCAATGACCAATCCAAGTACACGCTAAACATCGACTAGAACAGGGATAGCGCGAGAGATTGCAACCAAGCAGGAACGGCACACTAGTCGAGTAAACTAGTCGTGAATCCATTAACTAGGAGCAGCAAGAAAAGCAGAAGAAAAAAAGATTCGATGCTAGATTGAACAGGAGAAGTGAACTGCCAAGGGAAGACGGCGAGCGCGCTGCCCACCTCCAGCAGGTCGTTGTAGTCCCGCATGAGCGAGCGGAACCGACCCCCGGCGCCGGAGTCCCTCTCCGCATGCGCCGCCGCCGGCGGCCTCTTCTTGCCCTTGCTCCTCCGCACGAGCAGCGCCTCCCCGCCGCCGTCCATCGCGCCGGCGAGTCGAGGCGCGGCGAGGAACCCGGCGCCCTCGCTCGCGGCGGGGTCACGGGAGGCCGGGAGCGCGAGCACGGCGGCGGCGGAGGGTGGGCAGGGGAGGAGGAGGCCAGATCCAGACGGGGACGGGGAAGAGGAGGGGAGACCGGGGCCGCGTGGTGGTGTCAGCAGGGCGTCTCCTTTCCTTCCCCGCCCCCCACCAATATCATCCATCTATCCGGGGTGCGCTGCGGGCTGCGGGGGGCATCGCGTCGTGCCGGGGGCAGCAGGTCAAGGCAAGGCCGAGAAGGCGGGGCGCGTGAGGCCGGCCCGTGCTCCGGAGGGCCATTGGATTGGGTTGGAGTCGGGGGGAGAGAGGAGGGGAGGGGCACGCTGCGGGTGCTGGCTGGCTGGTGGCTTGCTGCTGGGTTCGGACGGGGAGCGGCTCGGAGTCGGAGTTGGGTGTGGTTGCAACGCCGCCACCTGTTTTTCCGGCATATCCAGGCGGTTGACGGTGGCAGCCCCCATGAGGCCATGAAGCTTGTGGTGCATGTTTTGGCGCCGTTTGATTGGTTGCGACTGTTTGTCTTCCTCTTTGGTGTTTACAGAGTACTTCCGCAAATTTGACGCATCTCCTCTCAAAAGCTTCAGTCTTTTCTCATCATCCTCGAGCTTCCATCACCGTGACACTGGATCGCTTGAGAAGAAGGTATTACGGCAATCGAGGACGACAAAGTAGGAGTTGCCCGCCTGGGAAAGCTTCTTTGCTCACTCGTACCTGCATTTTGCTTACGTCAGCCCAAAAGATGTCACCGTTTCTTTCCAATTGTGCCGGTGTGTTTGTGTTGACACTTGACACCTCAGATATGAGGCTATAGCATAATTTCACAAATGGAATTGCAACTTTTTTCCGAGGCTAAGGGCTTTCCTGCCAAACTGCGTCGTGCCAATCGCGGGCGCGCCCGTGCATATTTGGCGACCCCTTGGTTCGGCGCCTGCGCACTAGCGTGCCGACACGCCCACACCCGCACAGTAGCATTGCTAGTTCATTTTTACGCTCATGCGTTGGTGAACCGCAGGCGCGAGATCTAGCCGCCCGCGCGTTGGCTCACCTGCAGTGGGGGGTAGCCCTGGGCCAAAACCAACGTGCCCTGACTTTCGACGTGCACCTAGTTGTGAGTTTGGTTTGAGGTCATATTTTGTTGAAACCTCTCTTCGGTAATCCACAACTCTTACTACATGGTGTTTTTCTCTGGGATTCGTGTTTCATCCGTGTACCGCACTCACTACCACGCCTCATTTGTGTACCGCACGCTTCTACCACATGAGATCACGTACTCAAGTGTGGACCCCACTCACTTGGTCTCCTCCCCACTTTCTCTCAACGACGTCTATTCTCTTTTCTCTCTCCTCTTAAATGATTCGCCAGATTAGACCAATGAAGCCTGAGATGTTACTGGGTGTCCGGCATGACGAGCTTTAGAGGGAAAGGTATTATGTGTGAGTGGTGGCCCACAACTAAGATGTAGCACATAAGTGCGGGATTTTCACGCACCATCAACGCGTACCTCAGGGAGCTTGATGTGGATTGCAACGAGATGTGTTGGCATAGCAACGTGTGACAAGCTTTAGAGGGAAAGATATTATGTGTGTGTGGTAGCCCACAGCTGAGATCTAGCACATAAGTGCGAGATTCCCGCGCACCATCAACGCTTATCTCAAGGAGCTTTATTGCACCATCAACGCGTATATCAAGGAGCTTTATGTGGATTGTAACGAGATGTCGCATGCCAATAATTTTTCTTTTACTTTTTTTTCCAACTTTCTCCTTTTTCCTTCTTTCTAGAGAGTTCATAAATAAATTTTTCATAAAAGTTATATCAATAACATTTTTAGAAAGTTGGTAAATAAGTTATGTGGGAGAATACAATAAAAAAATATTCTTCATTTTTAAAAGATTATATGAATAACCATAAAAACATTTTTAGATAAGTTATTAAATAATTTTATGGAAAAGTTTAGATCAAAGTTTCTTGTTTGTACCATGCACCGGTGAGGCTGGTGGTTCAATGGTTTGATGGTTCAACTAGTGGTTTGACCGGTTCAACTAAACTTCATATTTTAGGTATGTTTTCAACTGTCACAAAGAAAAGCTTAGGCCATGTTTAGTTACCTCCCAACTTCCAACTTTGACACTATGCAAAAAGAAGATTCTCCATCACATCAAACTTGCGGTACATGCATGGAGTACTAAATATAGACGAAATTAAAAACTAATTGCACAGTTTTATTGTACTTTGCGAGACGAATCTTTTGAGCCTAATTAGTTAATATTTGGACAATAATTCACAAATACAAACGAAACGCTACAGTGTGCTACAGTGCTGGCACAGTAATTTTGCATCTCCCAATTTGGCCAACTAAACAAGGCCTTAGTCAGATGGTTAGAAAAAGCAACTCTGTGGAGGGGGCGGAGGTTTGAATCCCCTTGGCTCTCCTTTTTCTGCCATCCACGGCTAGTTTATATGATTATGGGCCTTTACGAATGTGCTGGCTTGGCTGATGGCGCATGTTCGACCGGAATATGCCTATTCACGATTTTTTCGGTTGGACCGGTTAGATGGATATGACGTGTGAATCCCAGGATGTTCATGATGTATGAGCGTACAAGAGTGGCAGATTTAAATTCATTTTCTATTTTGAAATTGAGTTAGGTACGTTGTACTACAAAGGGGATGTGTATTGTGTGTGTGCTGGGGTATCTGGCAAGGGGTCGGAACAGCCGTATTCCAGGAAGGCTTCGGGGCTGATTTTACCGGAATTTTCGACAGGGTGTCAGAATGCTTCGATACTGGGAGTCTGGTGCCTACTTCCTTTGCTTGCTAGAGTATCTGGCACGGGTCCGGAACATCCTTGTTCCGGCAAGGTTTCGGGATTGATTTTACCAGAATTTGTGGTAGGGTGCCGGAGTCTCTGGTACTGACCTGGTTCTGTTGTTTTCGTTGTGGTGCCAGACTATCCGACACAGATCTAACCAGCGGAGGTTGGGATATATATACCCCTTCACTCCCTTCACTGCTACTGAACCACCATGGGACAAACACACTCTTGAGCATTCACTGCTACTGAAGCACCATGAGACAGTCCTTGAGAGACTTGAGAAGGAGTTTGAGGGAGAGAGAGCTTGGATTTGGGTGTGTGAGCTTCATCTCCGACTCTTGAGCACTTGAAGCATGTCCGATTGTCGATTCGCGTTTGTTACTCTTGGAGCTTGGCTCCTATATGGCTAGATGTCATCGTGGAGCACCCAACGCTTGTGGTTGTGCCCTGGACGCTTGTATTGCCCATCCTCTCTGAGGATATTATAGTGAGTAACCTTAGCTTGACTGGTGGGTCGCTAAGGGTGAGGGTAGGGTTGGTGGCTCAACCCGGTCTTAAAAAATGCACCTCAATAGGGACATAGCTTCTGGTGGGGAGTGAACTTCGGTAACTAATCTCTTGTCTTGTGTGATTTGTACTTGTCTTTGTTCATTACTTGTTCTTCGTTGAATTTCCTAGATTAGTCCCAATCTACTCGTGCTGCAGGTTTTTTAAATCATCTCTAGACTATTTGCTACCTTTCTATTCAAGTGGTTTCAGCTAAGTGGTTCCCAACTTTGAAATCTCGTACTCACTCTTTTCACTCATCAGATATGCTGGCAACCTGCCGGATACTCTGATATCCGATAGGATACTGGAAGCCTATTCATACTACAAGAAATCTCCCGGTCTATGACGAATCAAAAAGTGTCATAAACGTGTGTTTTCATCATAAACCGTCATTTATGATGCGGGAGTGATGAAAACCCTTCGTCATTTCTCGAGGGTTATAACCACGACTAGTGACATTTCTTATTTCAGTGTGTCACTAAGATAATGATGAATGAAAAATCATCCCACGTGTCGCCATAAAATTGTTTCAGAGGTTGCGCCAAGTTGGACAAGAATCCAACGTGGCTCCGACGTGGCAGGGGTGTTATGACGATTTCGGTTCGTCACAAATTGAAGCCCGATCCATGTAAGAGCCTTTATGAGCCCAATTTTGTTGGACCATTTTTAGCCCATTTTAGATTTCCGCACTATTTTTTGGGCCAAAAATATTTGTTGCACGCCAGACCTTTTTTTCAGGGCCCTAGCCCATCTAACGAAGAGCCACTATTGTATTTCGCACAACCATATTGGGCCTTTTTTCTGGGCCCTAGCCCATTATTGCATTTCGCAATAATATATTCAATTTTGGCTATTGATCATCATCACAATCACAGACATAAAAAAGGTCATTTTCAACTTCCATATTGTTCACATCACAATCAATGAATAGTTCACCAGCAACAATAATGTAACATACAACAAGTTAAGCATCAACAATGCAACATAAAACAAAAGTTCATCATCAATAAACAACAACTTCACCAGCAAAACACTTTAGTTGTGGGGAGGGTTCACCTGGCTTTGGCTGGTGCTGAAGTTTATCAGGCTAGAAATCAGAGAATGCAACTGCTTTGTGGTGTTCTTCAAAGCTTTGAGCTCTTCTGTCTGAGACTTCAATGTTGTTTCTTGTGTTTCAGCCCTCAATCTTAATGCACCCATCTCAAACTCCTATTCAGCAATCTTTTCCCGAAGTTGTGCCCCCTTGTTTCCACTCTCAAGATCAGCTTGTTGCCTATCTATTATGTCTCTGAAGCCCTGAGTGGCTCGAAGTTGTTTTACATAGAAATGGAGAAAATGGGCTACATGGTGATTATGGCTAAGCGTAAGCTTCGCATTATTTTCAGAGTCATGACATAATAGTGCCAACGTCGTACCTCTTCGGGACATGCTTGAGAACAAAGAGTCAACAAGAAGAATGGGGAAATGGGCTGCAGAGCTGGTAGAACATGTCATCAAATTCGTTCCGAGGAGTGCCATAAAATTGCAAGTATTGGCAGACTTCGTCGCAGACTGGACGCCAGCATCATCACACAGCGAAGGCACAATCACTGAACCAGTGTGGGAAATCCAGTGTGATGGAGCCTACTGTCATGCAGGAATGGCGGCTTCAGCAGTTTTGAACTCACCATCGAGCATCAAGCTAAGATATGCATTGAGATTGAATTGTGAGAATTGCACCAACAACGTAGTAGAGTATGAAGGCCCCATGGTGGGCGCCAATGTCGGTGTTTTATACCAGCCATCTACCAAGGGGTACCCGAGGTAGCAGAATGTGTAGCGGGGGATCGCCGGACCTGGAACTTGAAGGTAAAAGCGAGGACACAAGACACAGATTTATACAAGTTTGGGCCGCCGGAGTAGCGTAATACCCTACGTCCTGTTTAAGGGTGATTGTATATTGCGCCCTGCGCTTGGGTGTTGAGGTGTGACCTGCCGAGCTAAGTACCCCTGCCCTCCTTTATATACTCCAAGGGGTAGAGTACTAGTCGGATTACAAGGAGGAGTCCTAGTAGGATTACACGGGATGAGTCCTAGTAGGATTATAGGGGAATCCTAGTAGGAGTTTGACTTCTTCCTTCCTTGCAGGTATTGGGGATGTATCCCCGACACCTCCTGCCACTTACACGGCTACAGTGGCCGGTCATCACCACCAACTTGCGCGGCTACAGTGGTCAGCCGCCGTATGCGACTCGCGTGCTCGGCTATAGTTGCCGACCGCCGAATCATCGATGGGACCCAATGTCAACCACCCTTTCCCAGTAGCAGTACCAACAAGACGCACAAGACGCAGAGACAAGATAGGAAGACGGCGTCTCCAGTAGCTCCTCCCGCTTTCTTGTTTTACCTTTTTTTACCTTTCTTACTCCTAGCTCATTTTGTAACCCCTGTGTCCTCCTTACACGATAAAAGGGGACCAGGGGGCCCGAGGGAGGGGGGGCGGTCGGAGGCCCGAACAACGGAACAACACCGAACGCACACAACAGCTCTCGTAGAACCCTAGCGCTCAAGACACTTTGGGTATCGGCAAACACCCATAGAGACCTGGGAACCAGCTTCCCTCTCTCGCCCGTTTGTAGCCCCTACGGCAAACTTGGTACGAGTAATACGAGCAGCCACCCATACTGGATGTAGTGCTATTCCTGCCCAAACTAGTCTAATGCTCGTGTCCTCCCGTACAACCATCCGAGCCTAACGCACAGAGAAAACAAATTTACTAAGCCGATAGTCTCGACCCGTGATTCTTGACACCGACACCCATGTTATGGAATGGTGTTGAACAGAAAAGGTTCCCTCTCTTTTTAGAGTGCCTGCCATTTCTCTGTATCTAACTAGATTGTACTCCCTCAGTTTCAAATTATAGGTCATTTTAGCTTTTCTAGATTTATAGATTTTGCTATGTATGTAAACATGGTGTATATCTAGATACATAGCAAAAACTATGAACATAAAAAAGCTAATAATTTTGGACGGAGGTGTAAGGAAAATGGCTCTAGGCCATAATGATTTCGGTGATCAATGACAACATAGTCATTAGGACTAGCGTGTTTGCAAGATGTACCTTTGTAGGTGTTTTATAGGTACCAAGGATGAAATACAAAACCATCAAATGATAAGAAAAAGAAAGACTTAGAAGAATTCTACTCCAACGGTCACAAAAACACATGAAGACTTAAAGCGAATCCTGCTGAAGATTATGCATAGACACAATCCACCGATTCATTCAGTGGTGATCAAGTATGGTCACCGAATCAGTCGGTGACAAGATGGACTGAAGCAGGGCCAAGAATGTGTACTGTGTGCACCGACACATTTGGTGAGCATAGTATGCTCGCACCGAATCAATCGGTGCTGTCGGCTCGGCTCATGATCGGCTTAGATTCGGCTCTGGAACTTCTTGAAGTTATTTTAATTCACACCGATTCATATGGTAGGTACTGGAGCGGAGCAGTGAATTAGTCGATGAAGTGGGAAGCAGCGACTCAGGGGCTTCACCAATTCATACGGTGATGGACAAGGAAGGACACCGAATCAGTCGGGACAAAGGGCCCAGGCGTCAGCGGCTCAATAGCTACCTTGAGGGAGACCACTGACTCATTCGGTGGTGCACAGCAGGGGGCATCGAATCAGTTGGTGACCACGGCTTCTGTGACTATTGGAGCAACGGCTAGTTTTTGAGGTTGGCTCTATTTATACCCCAATGCCCGGTCATTTGAAGAGTGTTAGAGCTTGAAGAAGCTATAGGCTTGTTTCTTACATACACACAAGTGCTCTATCCACTAAAATGCTAAAGAGAATAATAAGGCAATCAACATAAGGCCTAGGTCTTGATTAGCGCTAATTTAGGCCTATTAGCGCATTGCTTTAGGGTTTAACCTAGAGTTAGACGTGGTTGGATACCTCCTTTGTATTAGTGCTTCCGCACACCAAGAGTTGTAAATCCGGGGCCTGTAAATCTTGCGAGACCCTCCAACCGCGTTTGTGGAGTGGCCACCGATGCTTGTGATAGGGAGGAGAGGACCTAGGTGTTTTGCCAAAGCTCTACCAAGTGAAGAGCGGCAAGGAGCATCCGGGAGAGGCTAGGCGAAGACCCACTTGCGCGTGGGAAAGGCCCGTCAGGTATCCTACAGAGTTACTTGACCGGGGAGTTTATGCCCTTACGCGAGCATTCCCTTTGAAAGGGGCTCCAACAACAAGGACCAGTGGAAAGCTTTGCTTTCCAATACCTCGGTAAAAATCGCCGCGTCGCCATGCTGGGAGTTTGCCTTCTCTACCTCATTTAACTTCCGCATTTCTTATTGCACTTCCATTCCGCATTTACCTTTCCTAGAGTTGTCATGTGTAGTTTATATAATTGGAACCTAGGGTGAAAAACTTTTTTTATGGTAGAGATAGCAACACATAGAAAAACCTAGTGCACATCTAGATAGATTTTGGAATAGGTTTTTGAAGTTAGTTTTTAGAACACCCGGTTCACCCCATCAACCGAGCTAGCCTCAGTTTCCTGTGTGCGTGCACGTAGAGAAAGAAACGTGTTAAATTCATACTTCAAATAGGACACCAAAATTTAAGATAAGAGAACCCAATCAGATGTACAAGTACACAACCACGTTCCAACTAATAAGTTAAACTCATTTAACATGGTTTTTTTTGCCTTTGATGAAAGGGTACGGTTTGAAGTTAGACTCGAACACACGAAAGTTGTTTTATTTTGTTAGTGGTGTGTATCATTAAAGCATTGCGAAAAAAAAGAGAGTTCAGCATCTATGATTATGTAAATTTGTTGTGGATGTACAGTTTGTGCTCTTGGATGCGTGATGTTTCAGATTTCGCCGTTATAGATGTGCATAAGCGGATAAAATTGTTGAGTGGAGTGCTAGGACTTCTAAGGCATGTTCATTCATTTGGTGTGTTATGTCTGAATGGGGAAGTTGTTTCGCTACGCATATGTCCTCTTCGGAGACGATACTCTGCTCCTTCCATGGCACTGACATCATGGAATCAATAAAGCCAACCATGCTCTATTGTTCTTGAGGCAATGCTACATCTCTCTTTGAGCAAATTGCGCTAACTTGAAAAGTTTCAGTGTAAAGAAACCGCGAAATGAGCAACATCATATGCAAAGAACAAAATAGAAGAAAAAGGTGCATTTTATTTCCCTATAGATCATGATACGTACATGAGGTCAAATCAATAATCTAACTATACTTGTGCACCTAATATCTCACAAAATTGAAGTACCCACATCACATCAGGATTACTGGAGGATTGCAAATTGGCACCGCTGCTGTGTTGTGTTTAGAGACAAAATGGCATGCACCCGACTATTGCATTTGTGGGCGTTGATTTAGAAATCCCCTAGCTCCACTACCTGGAAGCATGAATTTGACATGCATGATAAAACCGCATGCCTTCTTGTAATCATTAATCCTCAGAGCACAAAATGAGACAGATGATCTGAAAGCCACAATTTGCCACAATTTCGGTGAGATATTTATTGATCTAAGCATCAATCCAAGCTTACTGGCCATTTTTCACAAGGATCAATAAATATCTGCTAAGAACGGCCGGTTTTTGACAATGATCACCGGCCGGTTCTGCTAAGAACGTTGCCCCTGCTTTCATGCCATTCTGCAGTGCTGGTTGCAATCGAATCTAGCCACCTAGGACTAAGAAGTGCTGGATGTCTGCATAATGCATCCACCGCAAGATGCTGTGTGGCTTATGTTCCTGCTTGGACCACTACCGTGTTCATCACTCACTGCTCCATTTCAATATGCTAGTGATGCTGCTTGACCAGTAGTCGTCGCTTACAAGCCGTATGGTCTTTGTATCAGCAGCTCAAGTGAACCTAGATGTAGTGCTCGTATTATATTAGTTGTCCTTGTTTCTTTGTGTAATCACAATTTTTATGGCTCTAGGCTTGCGCTTGTAAACTTCGACCTGTTATGAACGACGTATAGGAATATGAAGTAAAGAATCAAGTCACAGAGGAGACACATGATTTAACGTGGAAATCCCCTCCGATGTGAAGGGGAAAAACCACGGGCACCAGCCAGCAACAATCTCACTATCTCAAGAGTTTTGGGTTACACGCCTATGGCGGCTTACAAGAGAATCAAGTCTCCATGAAACCCTAGCAAGGGTGTATATACCGTACCGCGGGGGCTCCGCCCCCCGCACCCCCCCCCCGAGCAGAAGGGCGAGACCTGATGGGCTGGGCCTCCGCTTCGCTCCGTCAGAAGCCCGGCCTATATCCTGTAGTGAATTTGGAGCAACTCCAACAAACTCCACCTTGAGACAAATTCATCTTGTATCATAAATCAACCCTTCATCCTGAACATAACAAAGATAGAAAACCATTGGTGCCAACAATAGTCTCTTGGACTATCTAATTAAACCAACTAAGCTTGAGCACAGCTCAAACTTAGCAACAGGAACAGGCTTTGTCATCATATCAACAGGATTATCATAAGTACTAATCTTGCATACCTTCAGCTTACCTTCTTCAACCACATCACGCACAAAATGATACTTGATATCTATGCTTAGTTCTCTCATGGAACATCTGATCTTTAGTGAGGTAAATTGCATTTTGACTGTCACAGTGCAAACTTATGCAAGATTCAACTCCACAAAGCTCAGCGTACAAACCTTTCAGCCAAATTAATTCTTTGCACGCTTCACTAATAGTCATATATTCTGCTTCAGTAGTAGACAAAGCAACAACTGACTGTAAAGTAGCTCTCCAACTCACAGCATAACTGCCAACAGTAAACACATAACCTGTAAGTGATCTTCGCCTGTCCAGATCAGCAGTATAATCAGAATTCACATAGCCAATAAGACCCTTATCAGTTCTTCCAAACTTTAAACAGGAATCTGCTACGGGCCTCCGCTTCGCTCCGTCAGAAGCCCGGCCTATATCCTGGAGTGAATTTGGAACAACTCCAACAGACCCATCTTGGGGTACTTTCTTCTATAAACTTGACACACAAAGCTTTTGCATGTTATCAAAAAAGAGAGAGGGGACTTCGCATTCTCAAAATCATAAATCCGGACCAAACTTGATGCAAGTACAGGCACTGATGCTTACGAGTTCAAGAAAACGTCCTCTTCCACGTTCCAGTGCCTTTTTCTAACATGTTGCACGGACTTATTTTTTCCTGATGACCAGCAAACGTCCATGTGATTCCATGGAATTTATCAAATCTAGCGGGAAATTTGGTATTGGACTTGCTGGAAAAGCATAAACAAATGGTACTGACGACGGAAAGTGACTGAATCGAGCGCCAACGTATGTGGCCGTCTTCCTTCCCTTTGAGGCTCTGCCAAGTCGGAAAGACGGCTATAAAAGCTCAGCCACGCGCGGGAAAGGGAAGCCGGCACAGCGGGCCGATCGAGCACGCCAGGCATGGGCTCTCAGGAAGAAGGAGGCGGCGCCGCTGCTGAGGTCATCTACCTCCATGGCATCCTGGAGGTGACGGTGTTCGAGGCCGAGCACCTCCACAACGCCATCCACGGCCGGATCATGGAGGTAAATTTGAATCGACAAATCGCGCCGTGCTGACATCCACGCCTCTGTTTCATTTTCTGCTCTGTTTAAGTCGCAGTAGCTTCTGCCCCGTAGCGAGCTGTGCTTTGCTTTGTACTCATGGCTTGCTTCTGAGCTAATGGATTGGCCGTCAAGGATGCTCTCCCTTTTTCGCAGTTCGTGGTCACCTACTGCCACTGACTGTTCGCATATTATCCTGGCGAAACGCGAACGCATCGTGCACCATCTCTTGAATTAACAAATCAACAAGTTAACCACTGCAGATCACTGGTCTAACTGTGAAAATGGGCCAATGCTTATCTTGCTGTCACGGTTTAAAACCAATGAAGAAATTTTCGTAAAATTGTCTAGTGCACATAGGCTAATGTCAGATCGAAACAGAGTGAAAGATTTTTTATTTTTTATAGACAGAACAGAGAGAACGGACTTTCAGCTCGTGAAAGATTCCGTTCGTGGCGATCAATGATGACGCGACTTTGTTTGATGACGGACAGGCCGCGGAGAAGCTGCAGGAGACCATGGGCGTGCACTGCCTCCAGCACAGCCGGCTCTACGTCGACGTCGACGTCGGCGCGGCGCGCGTGGCCCGCACCCGCGAGGTGGAGTTCCACCCCACCAGCCCGGCCTGGAACCAGTCGTTCCGCCTGCACTGCGCCTACCCCGCCGCCGCGGTCACCTTCACCGTCAAGAACCAGCACCTCATCGGCGCGGGCGTCCTCGGCGCCGCCTCCGTGCCCGCCGCGCGCGTCGCCTCGGGGCAGCACGTCGAGTGCTGGCTCGACCTCCGCGGCGGCGAGCACGCCCACGAGACGCACACCCCGAGCCTCCGCGTCCGCCTGCACTTCTCCGACGTGGAGCACGACCCGTCCTGGGGCGCCGGGATCCGGCTCCCGGGGTTCGCCGGCCTCAAGCCCGCGTTCTTCCCGGAGAGGACCGGCTGCCGCGTCACGCTGTACCAGAACGCGCACCTGTCCGACGCGTTCGACCCGGGGGTCCGCCTCGCCGGCGGGCGGGCGTACCGGCCGGCGCGGCTGTGGGAGGACCTGTACGCCGCCATCCGCGACGCGCGACGGTTTGTGTACGTGGCCGGGTGGTCGGTGAACACGGGGATCACGCTGGTGCGCGACCCGGGGCGGATGGTCCCGGGCGCCGAGGGCGTCACGCTGGGCGAGCTGCTGAAGCGGAAGGCCGACGAGGGCGTGGCCGTGCTGGTGATGCCATGGCAGGACAACACGTCCGTCTCGTTCCTCGGCAACGCAGGCCTGATGAAGACGCACGACGAGGAGACCCGGAGGTTCTTCGAGGGCACCGGCGTGCGGTGCTTCCTCTGCCCGCGCAACGCCGACGCCTCGCTCACCGTGGTGCAGCACGTCGAGACCAGCGCCGAGTTCACGCACCACCAGAAGACCGTCACGCTCGACGCCGCCGCGCCGGGGGCCGACGGCGGGCGCCACGTCGTCAGCTTCATCGGCGGGATAGACCTCTGCGACGGCAGGTACGACGACGAGAACCACACGCTGTTCCGGGCCCTCGACACGACGTACCTCCACGACTTCCTGCAGAACAACTACAAGTACGCCTGCCTGCAGCGCGGCGGGCCGCGGGAGCCGTGGCACGACGTGCACTGCAGGCTGGAGGGCCCCGCGGCGTGGGACGTGCTCACCAACTTCGAGCAGCGGTGGAGGAAGCAGGCGCCGGAGGACATGCGCGGCTGCCTGCTCGACTTGAGCCCGGCGGCGCTCCCCTACCCCGCCGGCCTCGACGACGACGACGGCGCCGGCTCGTGGAACGTGCAGGTGTTCCGGTCCATCGACGACGCGTCCGTTGAGGGGTTCCCCTCCGACCCGGCCGAGGCCGCCGCGATAGGGCTGACGTGCGGCAAGGACGTCACGGTGGACCGGAGCATACAGGCCGGCTACGTCGAGGCCATCCGTCGCGCGCGGCGATTCATCTACATCGAGAACCAGTACTTCCTCGGCGGGTGCGCATCGTGGGCAGAGGACCGGGACGCCGGGTGCCTCAACCTGGTGCCCGTGGAGATCGCGCTCAAGGTCGCCGCCATGATCCGGCGCGGGGAGCGGTTCGCGGCGTACGTCGTGACGCCGATGTGGCCCGAGGGGGTGCCGGCGGGTGAGGCCGTGCAGGCCATCCTGCTCTGGAACAGGCGGACCGTGGAGATGATGTACGGCATCGTCATGGAGGCCATCGACGACGCCGGGCTGCGCGGCCAGGCGCACCCCTGCGACTACCTCAACTTCTTCTGCCTCGGGAACCGGGAGGCGCCGCTCCCCGGCGAGTACTCGCCGCCGGAGACGCCGGAGGAGGACACAGACTACTGGCGCGCGCAGGTGAACCGCCGGGGGCCCATCTACGTGCACGCCAAGCTCATGATCGGTACGCGCGCTGTCTTCAGCTTCTCTTGCGTTGTCATCATCATAGAGCTCTCAGTCGTCTAACCTCACTGTCTCGTTTGTTGTCACAATCTTGCTCGATCGCAGTGGACGACGAGTACGTCATCGTCGGCTCGGCGAACCTGAACGAGCGTTCGCTGGCGGGCAACCGGGACAGCGAGATCGCGCAGGGGAGCTACCAGCCGGCGCACCTGAACGGGCCGTGCGGGCGGGCGCGGGGGCAGGTGCACGGGTTCCGGATGTCGCTGTGGCACGAGCACTTCATGGGGCGCCACGCCGGCAACGACGGCGGGGCCGTGTTCCTGGAGCCCGAGAGCGTGGAGTGCGTGCGGGCGGTGCGGCGAGCCGCGGAGCGGCTGTGGGACGTGTACACGCAGGACAGGGTGGAGGACCTGCCGGGCTACCTGCTGCCGTTCCCGATAACCGTGTCGGAGTTCGGCGAGGTGGGCGACCTGCCGGTGGACGGGTGTTTCCCGGACACGAGGGCGCCGGTGAGGGGGAGGAAAGCGGTGAAGCTTCCTGACATTCTCACCACCTGAGAATTTGAGATGGCTCTGCTTTGGCAGTCATAAGGACCTGATAGATATGCTTAAAGAAATCTTCCTTCCCAAAAAATGTTATGCAAACTTCAATGTTATGTTATCTAAGGCCCAATACACACACAATATTTCCGTTTGCTGGAATGGAAATGGGGAGGTTCCTCGATTCAAAAAAAAAAATTCCAAGGCCCAACTCAAAAGTTTTTGTACGATCGTATCATGATTTATAAAATAAAAATAAAATATAAAAAACATGGAAAATATTTTTTTACAAACAAAACAAGAAGAAATTTAGTTTCTTTTTTTTTTGAGGGCGAAGAAATTTAGTTTCGTCTGGAAGAAGAAATCTATTGCTCTTTGAGGGACAATCCAAAAGGCCTCATAATGGACTGGGCCTTTTATTGACACGCGGACTGGGCTTTTTAACTCACAAAAGGGCCTGACTGAACTCGGGCACATCAGCAGCCGCCCTCTCTCTCCTCCACGGTCATATTCTCACCAAGCGGGAAAACCAAAAATCGAAACCCAACCTCCCAAAATCCCCAAGCCCCAGACCCCACCGACGCTCCCGTCCTCCCCGGCGCCTCCCCGACCCGCGGCGGCCGGAGATGGAGCGGATCCACGTCGCCGTGCGCTCGCGGCCGCTCTCCCCGGAGGACGCGCGGAGCAGCCCGTGGAGGATCTCCGGCAACACCATTGCACACTCCGCACAGTCCTTCACCCGCTTCGAATTTGGTGAGGAGCCTCCGCCCTTCCGCCCCCGCGCTTTGGCTTCGCTTCCCTGCCGTTTGATACTGTGGGCGATTCCTGATTGGTTGAGCTCCCCGTCGTTCTCGCAGACAGGATATTCGGCGAGGAATGCCGCACCGCCGAGGTCTACGAGACTCGCACCAAGCGCATCGTCGATTCCGTGGTCCGAGGGTTCAATGGTAATCTCGTTTCCTCTGTTTGCTGTGGTTGTGTGGTTGTTAGTTCCCAGGGCGAACAAGTTGGGTCCAATTGCTATGTTGTACTATGTCAGGCTATTAGGTATTCGCTCCACTTGCTATAGCTTTAATGTGTGTTCTATTGCTGATTATGGGTGTTGCTACTCAGTGGAGAGGCAACACCCCCTGAAATCAACTGCTCTGGCACTGTAATAAGCACGTCCATGCTCTGAGATTACATTTAATATGCTGATGAGGGTTGATGAGAGGCTGCTGCTCGCGGGGAGAGGTGAAGAACGTGCTTATTTTTGTAGAATGTGCCTCCAGCACTGTAATATGCGATCTTCAGCGTACTGCAGACAGGCAACAGCCCATGGGATTAAGTGCTCCACTATCCTTTGATGAGATCCCTTTCCTTGACTTTATTTACCATAGTAGATAAATCATCAGCCATCTGGTTGAACAACTATAGGGAGAGAAGATCCTTTGTCTCAAACCCATAAGTTGTGGATTAACGACCAATCTTGCCATTGATTTTGGTGCTCACTCTGCCAGTTTGCCCCATTGTACTGTTTCCATAACCTCACTTGCGCTAGGTAGAATGAAATCCACACTTTCTCCACAACTTCCTCAAGTCATAGTCCATTTTTAGTCCAGCTTTAGGATAATACCTCTTCCTTTATACTTCTTCAGCTCATGAATCTCATTCTCATGTAGTATGACTACACATTCCATGATACTACTACATGAGAATGAGATTCGTGAGCTGAAGAAATCTAAAGGAAGGGGTAGTCATACTACCTTGATATGTGGCAATTTTTCAGTGACCTCTCGTCATCTCTTTTAACCCCACCTATTGAACCATTGGAGTATTTTGGAGGTGCTACGGTAGTTAGTCCAGTCATTTTGAGTATGATATATATATTTTTGGTAATGGTAATACATGCCCACCAACATTAGTTGAATTTGGGTTCTTAGCCATTATTTGAAGTCTTGATTGCCTCATGTTAAGTTTTAGTTTATTATTGTTATGGTTATCTTGTCAGGAACCTAGATTGTCTCTAGTTGAAGAACAAAAGTTGTTTCTAGTCTCGTAGGACTGCAGGCTTCTAGCTGTCACTAATCTCTATACCTAGGAACCATGGGACAGTGCTATGCTGTTTGGCTTCCAGTTACTGTGGTGTTCATTGTTCAGCAGGTCCAATGTTGTTTATCTGCATCTCCGACTGTATGTTCATATTTATTCTCTTTACCTTTTCTTTCCTTTTTTATGTTGTGCTGTTTCTTGTCTACTTAGTTGTGTTTCTCAGTTCTTCACACAAAAGAATTTTCTCAATCAATCGGACAATTTGCTGAGTCAATATGCATTGAAATCAATTGGTCTCTTTCATTTTGACAGGCACTGTTTTTGCATATGGTCAAACTAATAGTGGGAAGACCCACACGATGAGAGGATCCACCAATGAACCTGGAATAATACCACTTGCAGTTCAAGACTTATTCCAGCGCATTGAAGAGGTTGATTCTACATCTCGGTTTTCAAAAAAGATTACTTTAGTGTACACTATGAGAATCAAGCGAGAGCTATTTTTTTCTAGCTGCTGCATGCTGCTAACATATTCAATTAATGCTTAATTTGTGTGCAAAAGATTTTAGATTTAATTTCCCCTGAATCCTATTAGGACTTGCTTAATGTGTTTTACAAAAGGTTGCTTAGCATAGTCCTTTGTCACTTTTTTCTTTAATTCTCATAAATCCTACTTATTGAACCTTGCCCGAGTTTCTATTATGCTGTGTATTCTGTTTGGCTTATTTGTTTTTGCTATCGTGTAGCATATGGACAGAGAATTTCTTGTCCGGATGTCTTATATGGAAATTTACAATGAAGACATTAATGACCTTCTTGTGCCAGAACATCGGAAGTTGCAGATTCATGAGAGTAGTGAGGTAAACGTCCCATCTTTTAATATGAAATTGACAACTAACACTGTTTTTAAATAGTTGTCTTATTGTTACATGTTGCTACTTTTGATTGAAGAAAGGAATATTTGTTGCTGGTTTAAGAGAAGAGATTGTTACATGCGCGGAGCAGGTCATGGATTTTATGTCTTTTGGAGAATGTAAGCTTTCTTGAAGGTCTGCTGGTTCAGTTAATCTATAATTCATTCTTCTTAATAAACTGTTAGCAAAATTGCAGCTCACCGGCATATTGGAGAGACAAACATGAATCTTTACAGCAGCCGTTCTCACACTATATTTCGCATGGTATGCTTATATTCCTCTGTATTATTTTCCACTGGATCGCAACTTTGATTCTTATGCTTTTAATGTCCAGGTAATTGAGAGCAGAGAAAAAGGTGATGACAATGAAGTTGAAGATTCTTGTGATGCTGTACGAGTATCCGTATTGGTATGTGCAGTTACCACTACACTCTCCAGTAAATAATGATTTTTCTATTGGAATACATGTGGTTTGTCTTTAGATTGGTTAATCATATCGTTACAGATATTTCAGATTGGGAATTGTATTTGTCGATTTGTGTTGAATCTTCATATCTATTTGTTCTCTTAGGCTTGAGCACAGTTAAAAAAAAGGCACAAAATGAGTAGTGAGCACATGCCTATGAAATTTGTGACTCTTTCTGCCTTGTAATCAGTGAACAGGGAGATGGGTGTCTTTAAAATGTTGCAAAAACTAAATGATTCTCGAAGATGTAGTCATGTCTATTCTTGAGTTGGTACAGCATCAACTGAAATGAACACCTTTGTAAAACCTGAAACATCATAGTTGTTTTTTAGGACCACTGTCTGAAACATCACTTATTTGTGGCTGGAGGGAGTACTTATTTAACTATCGATGTATAAGATTCAGGTTTCTTGTTTTGCTTCCATTTATGTGAACAATCCACATTTCAGAACCTTGTCGACTTAGCTGGCTCAGAACGAGCTGCAAAGACTGGTGCAGAGGGTGTGAGGCTTAAGGAGGGTTCTCATATTAACAAAAGTCTCATGACTCTTGGTACGGTTATAAAGAAACTTAGTGAAGGCATAGATGGTCAAGGGTAAGTTATTAATTTTTTTTACTAGCAAAGCCTAACTTGTTTTGATAATTTTTTTTCATGACTGCTTTAGTAATGGATTTTATTCTCAGCGGACATGTCCCGTACCGTGACAGTAAACTGACAAGGATATTGCAGCCTGCTCTGGGTGGAAATTCTAACACAGCTATCATCTGTAATATAACACTTGCACAGGTATGCCATATCTCATTATCTGCTATCAATCGAGTTCTCATGTTGTTTGCACTGTTGGGTGATGGAAGGAGAAAAATGTACTATTCGTTTCACTTCTGCAAAATTGTATCCTGAAGTATGAACTACTGAAGCATTTTCTGTTGCATATTAGTAATACGTGCTCATTTTGCTTACTGATTGATGTTGTGTTGTGGACATTAAGTTGAAAGGTGCTATTACCTTTTCTTTTACAAACTTTTCACATTTAGTTAACAAGTCAAATTGAGTATTCTGACATGTCATTAGCCAACAGCAAAGAGCAATCATTATAGTCTTAGAATTAATACCTTTGTTATTTGTGTCCTGGTAAACTATTTATTTTATATTTTGTATGTAGGTCCATGCTGATGAGACAAAAAGCAGCTTGCAATTTGCAAGTAGAGCATTGCGTGTAACAAATTGTGCATGCGTTAATGAGGTATCAACATATTTCTGTTGCCAGCTAGATTACTATTGCTATTCATCGTGCTATAATTACATAAATTCTATGTTATATATTTGCAGATTTTGACAGATGCCGCGTTATTAAAACGCCAGAAGAAAGAAATAGAGGAGCTCCGTGCAAAACTTAGGGTATGTCTTAAAGTGTTTTAAAGCATTAAATCTATACACTTCACAGCTTCAAAATACAAACTTACAATCCTCTCTGTTCTTAGAACTCTCAAAGTGATCATTGGGGCGAAGAAATTCTGAATTTGCGGAACACGCTACTGCAGGTTGCTTTCTCAAGCATTTCTTTTTTCCATTCAGTGATTCATGACTATGTAATACATCAAGTAATCTTATCATTATTTTTCTAGAGTGAACTGGAAAAGGAAAGAATTGCTTTAGAGTTGGAGGAGGAAAAGAAAGCTAAAGAGCAGCGTGACAGACGCTTGATTGAACAGGCAAAGAAAATTGAGAATCTTAGTTCATTGGTATTAAATTCAGAGAGAGATGACAGGAGTACTGCTTTTAGTAAGGTTAGTTGTCACAATTTATTTATGTAATATGTAGCAGTTGTACAAGGCTATGAACAGCATGGTTGTTCATTGCTTCCTTCCAATTTTTCTTTATAGGTGTTCTTTCTTTTCTGCTGATAACATGAAGTAAAATCTGTTTAAACTTTAGAGTTTACAGAAATTGCCATGCGGCGCATGCCTCTTTTATACAGAAGACCAACAATGTAGCACTATTCTTTTAGTCTACTAATAGCTTTTTCTTAAGAAAAAAATTCTTCCTTGAACAGGACAAAAGAAGGGTAACATGGTGTCCTGGACCAAACACAAGGCAAATTGGTATTGAGGTATAATTATAAGTGATGCTTTTCAACATGTTCAATTTGGCATTCTGAAAGTCTACAGGCACATCTTTTGTTTTTGGATGGCTCTGCAACATTGTTAGTTCTGACCCCTTATCGTTATTGAAATGTTATTCAGAAAAAAGTCTTGCCCAGAATATTAGTCTAGATGTTCTCTCTCTGTGAATGCTTTTGCTTTTCATCCTTTTTCTTAGGGTGGATATGTGGATAATAGATAACATATGCGGTGTGGTGTCATTTTTCAGGGTGCATGCCATACATATATTCATATCTTTGTTTCCGTTCATATCAAATCATTGTAAGAGTATTGGAATTTATGCATAAGATGTCTGGTTGTGTTAAGAACCTCTTCTCAGTATTTGTACGTAATATCCAGGTTTTAGGACCAGCTGCAGAAGGTCGTGCAAGCAGCACAGTTAGAAATGAACGCAATATGGGAATACCGCCGCGTTTTGAAGAGTTAATGCAAGGAAGCTATGCAAGTAATGATGAGCCTAGTTCTGGCGCTTGCTCATCTAGTGATATATCCAAAGACAGTGAAGATGTTTCTCTTCCTGACTCACATGCTTTGCTGCATGTTACCCGAAGAAAGCCAAATACAATGGTGATTAATTCTGATGCTTCTAGTTTTCAGCTTTTGGCCTTTTATAATACGAAATACCTAATCAAGTTGGATTTCACTTTCTAAAAATAGTTTGCAATTTTTTTTATTACACATCTGATTGCTGAATACATGGTCTTGCCAGAAGAAATCAGATCAGGAGCAATTCGGGGGGACAACTGGTGAACTAGTAATACCCCAGGACCCTTGTGATGGGAATGATGCTCTGCAAAGTCAGGAAAGCACTGCGTCTTGTGTAGTTAGTAGCTTATCTGCTCGAGAGTCCGAAGCCATTTTTGTCATTAAACAACTTCAAGATCAGGTGCTAGTTTCCCCCCTAGTATCATGCTGCTCTAAAACGAAAAAAAAATAAGTATTTGAATAAATCCCAAGCAGATCAAGTTGTTGGAGGCAGAGAAGAGTTCTATTCAAACTAATTTGGATGATGTTCTTGAGTTGGCAACTCAACAGAAGACCTCGTTCAGTGAGAAGTATGAAGAGGTAAATGATGCTACACTTTAGAAATTAAAAGTTACTCTTGTGTGTGTCCCTAATAAATGCAACATTCGATTCAAGCTGTTACACTCTAAACAATCCGTAAGAAAATTTTACCCTCATTATTTTGCCACGATTGCATGACAACTTTTTCAATGAAATCTGTGCTTTACCTTGAAGCTGTTCTTACATTCTATACGACTTTGTCTATCTGCAGCTTCAGCAGAATGCTCTAGCCGCACAAGAACAAGCAAAGGTTGCTAACGAGAAGCTCTCCACACTGTCTGCTAATGTAAAATCCAACCAGGTACTTTGTTACCCTCTTCTTTTTTGTAAAAGAAACCATAGCTAGGAATTTATTTTATTTCCATCTTCCTGCAACCGTTTCATGTTATAGCCTGAATTATTACATGCTGGATACATGTGTAAAACATTTTTCTGCAACTTCCAGGAAGTAGCATACGGATTCCTCAGTAATGTATTGATGGAGACTCGAGGAATAACTTTGGAGACAGATCAGTTGGGAAACTCAGTTGATAGTGCTCTTTCTTTTATTGATGAACTTTGTCAGAATCTCTTGACTATGGCACAAGGCATTCTTGTATGGTTTCTCTCTTTTTGTATGACAGGATTGACAGCATCTCCAATTTTCTTGAATAATCATGTCATTTAGTTAAATTAACTATCTTATTCGATGTTCAGCATTGAGTGTCAACAGGCATTTTAGTCCATAATATACTTTAGCCCAGTGGTTTGGTTTAGAGATGCAAATACTCAATCTGGTTTTCCCTGTAAATATTTTCACCTATATGCTACTATCCTACTACCGTGAAGAAATATAATGTGAATGGCTAGTTGGCTGCCATGATCTTTGAAGGTTGTGGAACAATTGCATTGCAATGTTACTGTTATAATTTACAAGCTTTGAAAATTCCTACATGCAGTCTAGTGAAAATGTCTCATCAATGGAACACTCTATAATGCTAATTATTGATTTCCAGTAGATTTATGCATGCTGACTTAGTGTGGTACTGCATTTATTTAACCGTCTCAACATACTTTCCAACTTTCATTCGTAGTACACATATATAATTGATGTGTAATTTTGCTTTCCATAGGAAGTAAAGCACTCAGCTCATGAAGATATTACACAGATCGGTTCTATGATTATGGATTATGAGAAACTGTTGGCCTGTTTGATGGAAAAATTCTGCAAACTTGAATCAGAGAAGGTAAATTCCGATTATCTTTCCTAATGCACTTAAGTTTTAAGCAGTTCTATTTTTCTTCAATGTTACTCTCATTTGAATGCAGAAACTATTAGAGGAACAATCCCAAGATCAACAAAATGAAATTGATAAACTGAAGTCCAGTCTGGAAAGCTGTGAGAAGGCCATAGATGTTTGTTACTGACTAAGCTCTTTTCAATTATTTATTTCCTATATCCTAATTCCAAACATATAATTTTCATTATTTGTGGCCTAAAACAATTTACTTATACTCAGGACTGTACTCTTCAACATGAACTGGAGAAGGACAGCATTCTCTCAGATCTCCTAAACCTCCAAAAGGAAGTATCGACCTTGTCATCATCTTCTTTGATGAAAGAAAAGGAATCTATCCGAAAGGAACTTGATAGGACTAAAGCAAAGTTAAGAGAGACTGAGAACAAACTTAAGAATTCCATTCAGGAGAAAATAAAACTTCAGGTTGGTTATCAACTTATCGGTATAATAAATTTTATTGCCACTTAAAGGCCAGCTGTTTCTGATGTACGAACGATACATGTTCTTTTACTAGAGTGAAAAAGCAGAGGCCCACAAAGAAGTTAAGAAATTGCAAAGCCAGAGAACTTTGCTTGAACGTGATTTACGGAAACGTGACTCAGTCACTGTTGACAAAAGGCATGAGCTGAATTCCATGCCACAGGAACTCGCTGAAGTTTTTGATCAAGCTGTCCAGATGCAGGTATTCCTTATTCTTTGCAAATACCACATTTTTCTAGGGTGTACTGTCGTTGTGGCTTACATACTGGGTCACATTTCTTGCATTGTTTATACATTATAGAAACTTTGGCTTTAGTAGTGACTTAGATTTTTTCCTTTGAGATCATATCTGCTAGAGAACCAAGCAATAGTTCGGCTGGTAGAGCTTCATGTTGAGAGGATACCCACTTAGGCTCGAATCTGGGTGCTTTCACAGTTTGCGTGGGTACCTCCCTAAAGGGTTCGAGTTGCATTCACCGACCAGTTCAACCCAAAAGCTTAAACTGATAGAGAAATGTATGCACTTATACTTCAACACCCACCTCACATGCAAACATGAAAATAGGAGTCGGCTGTAATTATTTTTAATTGCGGCTGCCAAGATTCGAACTCGAGATCTCTAACCTTATATCACATTGAGTTGCGTGCACTGACCAGTTCAATCGGAAGACTTAACCTGATAGGGAAAGGTGAGCAATTCACTTTTACGTCGATAGGTTCAGTACTCCCCTAACTTTGGGGCAAACCCAGGCAGAGTCCCCTCTCTTTAAGGCAAAGCCAGGGATATGTCTTCTCCTGTGGCTGAGTTTTTTTATTATACATTCTGAGAGCTATAACATAGTACAAAGTCTCTTTCTTTCAGGAGCTTTGTGGCCATGAATCTCATTTTTCTTTTTTATTTTCATATTCAGGAGGAGTATCAAAAGCTTGAGGTGCATGCTTTTAATATGGAGACGGAAATTTCTTCTTTACAAGAAGCTTTAACTACTTCAATCGCTGAAAAGGATGAAGCATTGTCTAAAGTGGAGCTTATGACATCAGAACTAGAAGATCTTGCGAATAAATTGAATTCATCTGAATCAGAGAGGAACTCATTAAGCGATGAGATTGCACTTCTGGTACAAAATATGTCTTTGCAATATCTTTGACTTTATTGCTGTTGTGCGCCCTTTTTCTCTACTCACTTTTTCAATCATGAAACTATCTTTTGCGATGCAGACCAAAAAATCAATTGCGTCCGAATCTATTCTTAAAAGATTGGAGGCTTCTTTCAATTCTGTATCAAGGGAAAAGGAAGATATGGGAATGGTAAAGCACTATAATTTTATCCATTTAGATGTTATGTGAAATTATTTTCATTTTGTTAAAATGAAATGTGAAATGCAGCAACTTACTGATGCCCTTCTGGACATGGAGTCTGAAAAATCAATTTGGACAGCAAAGGAGAGGGCATATCTAGAAACTAATCAGAGATTGAATATTTGCCTGGATGAGAACCGCAAACTTTCAGAAGATTTGATTAAGGTACCTGTATCTTTGACAGAGTCACATGTTTATTTCCCATAACTTATGCATCTACCATGTCCAATTTGCTTAGCTGGGCATTGCCCAAATGGCTTCCGGAGGGCTTAAGGTTGAATGTAATTCCATGTTATTTTTCACCAATAATAACATTGTTAAGTTGGTTTACAGAGGGGGGCTTTAGGTTTAATATATATTCCGTGCTCTTTACTACTGATACTCCAGCGAACTTCTGTATTAACTAAAATATTGTAATACACTGCTAGGTGAGGCAAGAGCTGGTGTGTTGTAGAGAACGGTGCAGAACTCTGGAGGAAAAACTGGCTCTTTCCCTGGAGGGTGACATGAATGAGAAAGGAATAAAATGCTGGTCAGTCTTCTCATCGAATTTTTTCCAACAAGGCATCTGTGTGGATGAGCTTCAGTGTTGTTTGACTGAAGGATTAACATGATATGTATGAGCTTGTACATGGGTTGTTTGTAATGTTTTTATATCATCATTTTTAACATGAGTCTAGAAAGGTTTCCAAGTTTTAGAAAGAAACCCTGTTAATGGGAGGTACTTTCAAAATATAAGAACATATTCGATTGATTCTGCTTTGCATCAAAGCTGCAATTTTTTTATTGATGTGCTCTGAATCATTGGGCATCCTTTTTAAATGTTTCAAGATGATTTTTAGAAGGCAAACAACCAGCAGATTATAATAAACTTAGATATTTTTGCAAAGTCGATCAATAACGGGTTCTGGGCAACAAGTGCATGTTTAACATAATGGGTCTAGTAGAAGTGTGCATGTTATTTTAGACAGAAGATGCATTTGCAAATTTGCATAGGCTCACTTACCACTGACAGTAGAATGTCACATGGTGCAGCGAGGCTTGTAAAGGATCCGACCAAGCTGTGGAGAAAGGAAGAACCATTGATGGTGCTATAGGTGAAAATGTAAGTCTTGTAGTCTCTGTTATTTTGCTCTAGTTCTCTTTGGCGCTTCAAAGTTTTTGAACATTATGAACCCATTTTTTTCTCGCCTCCTGCGTGTCATTGTGTTAAGAGCGAAAAGGGGGCTAAGAGTAAGGAAAAAAAACTCGTGACCAAGGATTGACTAAGGTCCTAAAGATAGGGTGCTGATCCCCTTTGCTCCAGCCCAATCTCCGCAGGCACGCCTCCTCGATTTCGTTTATGACCCACTGCACATGGGGCTTGTTTTGTTGAACACGCAGTCCCATATCCACCAGACCAGACCCCTTACCTTGCACTGAAACCATATAAAATGATGTGTTTTACATCATATTAATAATACTAAATGCGAGTTATTTTTCCAGGGAGTGCAAATTTTGGTAGGTTTATTTTCTATATTTCTGTTGACTCCATTTTGAATAGGAACTTCAGAAACAACTTTTGATGATTACCGAAGAGCGTAATAGTTTACTTTCTGAGACACAGCAGATGAGGTTAATCGTCAATGAAGCAGAGGTTTTGAAAGAGAATTGTAACATAAAGGCAAGTTCTTTTATTTATTACTAAAATTCAGTTAACTCACTAAACCTAACTTGTTTTTGGTTGCTTTTCTTATGTAGTTAATACATGCCAAAGCTACAGTAGATGAGTTGAGCTCTAGGATATCTGTCATGGAAGTCAATATGAAAAATGTAAGCACTTCTGGACTTATTGTTGCCAGCTACTCCCTCTGTTTCAAAATGTAGGTCGTTTTCGATTTTCTACATACATAGGTTTTGCTATGTATCTAGACATAACTCTATAGCAAAATCTATACATCTAGAAAAGCTAAAACAACCTACATTTTAAAATGGAGGGAGTGTAGATTAAGGTTATAAGGAGTTTGGGTTTCATTTTAAAAAAAGGTTGCTGGTTGCTTTGTATCTTTATCACTACCGCATTATGAAAATAAATTCATGGCTATGTGCAAGACTCCAACTGGATCCTATAAAAAAGCATCTCCATGTTTTATTGCTCTCGTTTCGTTTTGATAATAGTAAGCAAGTATTTTGGAACACATCTTTGAATACTATTTTCGTATGCCCAACATCCCCCCCGTAGGTCGAGTTTTTTTTTAATGCCCAACATGAAGTTCTGAACATGGAGATATTGTTTTTGGATCAAATTTTGAATAATTTTACTGGGTCCTTTATTAACCGGAGTTTTCACTATGTTTCATGTCATTTAATTTTCAAAGGAACTTGAATCATTTTTCCCAGTTGACCTCTCAAAAATTGTTCATCAACATGCTGATCTTCAATAACAATTTTTTAGCTTCAGTAACTAACCAGTTATGTGGAAGCACATATCGCATAACATTCTTGCGATTACAGGATGCTGTGGCTCATAACAAAGAGAAGACAAAGCTTCGCATGCAGATTCGGTGGCTGGAACCACAACTTGAAGCCCATCGCGGACAGCTCAAAGAAGCGGTGGATGAGATGAGGATCATGGACGCCAAATACCAAGAGGCATCCACCATGCTGAAGAAGGAGCTTTCTCAGAGCTGCCGCGAAGTTCTGAGGTTGAGAGAAATGCTTAAAGAATCACAGGGCACTCGAAACTGACATTGAAAGTTTGTTGCGTCTTCTTTTGCGCAGCTCGCGTATCAGAAATGTAAATATGTGTGATCGACCATGTGGAAGGCACCTGGTACTGCCTTACATTCCAGAAAGGCTTGCACACCTTCGCCCTTCACTGCATAAGCAACTGAGGACCAGAGCGACTACTGACCTCTGACCAGCAAGGGTATGTATGGGTGCATTTTGCTCTGTCAAAACAGGCCCAGAATATACCCCCTTTCTTTCTTTCTCTGTTTGCTCCAAATTGTAACAACTACGAAGCAATACGTTTGATGTTGAGTTTTGTAGAGGTTAACCAACCATGCGATGTGAGTTGGAAGCTGAAGCAACAATCCCGGTTTCATGCATCCATATCTATCCTTGTGTCCGATAGGATTAAGTGTTTTAGATCTCTTGTACCGAGATTGGATGCCCATGTCCCATGGATCAGCAGAGTTGCGGATCTCATATATCGTTTGCAAGTGCCAAGGGAGTCATCGGCCAGGTTAGAAAAGGCTGGATACTATCATCATTCTGAAAGCCTAGCTGGGCACGGTCGGATGGTAGCTATCGATTGTTGTTTGGTTCTTTGTGTGCAGGACAGGACGGTGTTAGTCAGATGCTCAAAGCAAGCCTCCCTGTAGTTCAGTCTGTATCTGGCTGGGTATTCTAGCAGGATTAAGAAAGCTGGTCGGGAATCAGACTCATCTTCTCCACTGGCGATGATGAAACTGCGCTCCATTGTCTCACTCACATCGCAAGTCCTGGAAGCAGCTACCAGAAGATAGCCTTGGGAGTTGGGACACGCACACTGCCTGGTCACCACGCTTATCCAATCGCCCCTCCTCTCCCTCCTCAATGATCCCATCTGACAAAGGGAAAGCGCAGTGCAGGGTGAGATCAACAGAGGCGTGGGGCGGACGGTCATGATTCCCGCAATCACGCACGCATGCCTGCGCCCGCGCCCGCGCCCGCCCCGCTCGGACCTACCAGTGACCGCGCGCGCCTAGGCCGCACGGCACGGGCGCGTCATCACTCATCACGGCCCCCGTGCGATCTGGACCGTTCGGTCCGAGACGTCGGCGGCCGGGATCTCGCCGCCGGAGAAACTAAACCGGCCGAGCTGGCGCCGGTATACTACAGTGTCAGCGGTGGGGCGCGCTCAGCTCCGGTCCCGTGCGCCAGCAGATTCACGAATCATGACCGCCCGTACGAGAAAGATCCTGCGCGGATCTTGCACGGCTCGCCTGAGGTTAACACGCGGGCCCTCCCCAGGCCAGTTGCCTGCCGGCCCCCCGCGTGTCTGCACCAGCGTTCCCAGTTCGCGCGTGACGTGAGACTGCTTGCTGGTGCTGGTAAAGCTCTCCCCGTGGCACTGCTCTACCTGTGCAACGAACGAAGGGAAGTGGGTGCAGTAGCTGATAACTAATCACGTGTGTTAAGAGCCTAGCTATGGTGAACGTCTCAACTCTAAACGATGGAGGAAATTCGAAATTCCATGGCGGTGATCGGAGCGGGCGCGACGCCGCACGCATGATGGCGCTTTATGCCGCGGCCGGCCCAGCGCAGGCAGCGGCAAACTCCGAGGAACCAAGGATTCGGTTGGCGACGACGATCGTCCGTGGAGAAACGAGCAGCGGTTACAGTTGCAAAATCTCGTAAATCTTACCTACACCAGCACATCTAATTAAGTAGATGATGTAATTTTTTTTTCATAATAACTAACTAGGACTAAAATCCTTGAAGGCTTTAGTTCAAGTTTGTAAGACCAATCGGCATTAAAGGATCACCGTACCAACCGGAACCAAATGTGACTCTACAAATGCACCGGAGCTTTAATCCCAGGTAAAAAATAATCGAGATTTTCGTTGGGATGGAATGTCGTTTTTGCACTGTGATGGTCCGCTGCGATCGAGGGCCATCGATGGATCTGGCGTCGAGCTCGAGCCCCTAGCTAATAAGCTTGACCGTGCCGGACCCCGGTGACCGGGCAAGGAGCGTACTACGTCTCGCGCCGGCCGGCCCGCCGGCAATGATTGCTGGAGCGTCCGAGACCCGTCGCGTGCCGTGGCTGGTCCCTGCCCCGGGTTGGACCGTCCCTTTCCCGAGGCAAGACCACATCATGCAAGCAACGCGCGCGCGCGGAGCGGTACGGACGCGGCCGGACGGGCTTCGGTCTGGTTGCCCGTCCCCGTCCCCGTCCCAGAAAGGCTACACCTACATGCAAATGCTCTGATCCATGCCCGTGAGGCCGTGACATGCCGTTCCGTGCGATGCACAGCGCTCCATCAAAACGCTCGCCTACAGTACAAGGGTAGTACAACACGCAAGCACGCTGATCGGACGTGCACGTCGATCGGCTGTAGCTAGAGACCACCCTGGTGTTGAAGTCGCCGGTGGACATGCACTTCGGTCCACGGGGCGCACGTGTGAGCACAGCGCCGCGGACGGGACGGCCGACCTCCGATCCCCACCCACCGCGCCTACGGGGCCACGCGGGCACGCACGGACGGGTGGAATGGTGGATGGACGACGGCCCATCGATCTCTCCGGCCGGCCGGCCAGCTAGCCGTGGTGACCGGTGGCCGACACGGACAGCCGCGCAAGGACGAGCGCCACACGTGTGGTTGCCCGCCTGGTTGGGGGAGGACGGTAGGCAAAGTGCCTTGTTCGCTCGCCGATCAATCACGCTCCGCGTTGCTTTCACTGTGCACGATCCAGCTACAGTGCCTGAAACTTTACAGCGGACCAAACTGTCTGGCCACCGTGGCGTCCGTCCGATCGGAGCTAACGGGCGCCTGTCACATATCAAAGGATGATCGCCACGCACCTGAATGGTCCGTACGTGGTTCTGCGCTGCGGCCACGGTTTCATGGATCAAATTCCAATTCTGAAAGAATGTGTATGTTTCAGGTTTAGATCCCATCTGAAATTATGCAGGGACACTTTCAGTCTGGAAAGAGCGAACAAAACGTACGGCCCTGCATTAAAGCAGCGGAAATGGTCAGCTGCCGATGTACAGTGCGTGTGGGGCAACATTCTGTTGGGCCGTCGTCCGTATATCCGAGCCTAGATTCTAGAGAGGGGCATGCAGAGAGGTGGGCAGCAGCCTGGTGAGGTCCCCGGCCGGCCGGCTTGCCGGCGAGAGATCGATCAAGCGTCCCGTCTGCATCATCCAACAGTTCTTTCCCGTCGACAGACGATCGATGGAGCCCGTACAAGAACGGGTGACCACCAAACAACGTCGGCTTCCGCTTGTCCCGGCTGACGGCTGTAAGTTCCAACCGGCTAGCGTGTTTGCCTACACACGCACGGACACGAGCCGGCCAGCTTTAGGGTAGCATCTAGGAGCACATCATCGATGTATGAGGTGTGGGCGCGGGCTGGATAGCTGGAAGATCCTTTTTACTGGGCGAAGTGCCTGGTGAGGTCGCTCTCCGCCTACACGACGAGGAGCAGGCAGCAGGAGAGGAGAGGTCTCTAGGGTTAGGTCGCCATGTTTGAGACACATTACCTTTATGCATGGTAGCTTCGCCCCCTTGCAGCTGGCATGACGTGCCACCTTAAGATTCGGTTGGAACGGGAGCGAATACGATGGAGCATTGGGTGCAATGGCCTGCGATACTCAGGGAATCGTAACTCTATACGGTTTTGAAATGTAAAGTGTAAATTTCTCCAACTTAAAGTTGGGCTCAGTTTGGATTGGTGGAGACAGATTTTAGACTGGACTATACACATATAAGCTATGTAATCAGTTTTTCGTACCATTCTTTGGTATCCACGTGAATACATTTCAGGAACATTTTCCAACTAAAATGAGACCTATAACTAGGGGATGTGGAATTGTGGCGGCCAAATGTTCTCGAGATTATTTACAACGCCCCTACTCCAGTCGTTGAATATACTTCAAGAATGAGGAAAAAAAGAGAAACATATGTAGTTAGTACTCCCTCCGTCCCAAATTATAGGTCGTTTTGACTTTATTAGATTTATAGACTTTGTTATGCACTTAGATATACCTTATGTCTAGATACATAATAATATCTATGTATCTAGAAAAGTCAAAACGACCTATAATTTGGAACGGAGGGAGTATAGTTTTTCTCAAGCCACGACGATAATGGAAATGGAAGTTGATGGAGTAGTACTAGCGCATCAACTTTTATTTCATCAAGAAAAAAAAGAAATGTATTGACTTGGTTGTTGGACCCCACTTTCACAGCAGCACCTGCGCCGGGCGGGCTCACCCCGTTTTCCTCCACGGGCCGCGCAAGAACCGCAGCAGCCCATAGCCCAGCCCTATAGAGACTGGAGAGTACACGCGCGGCATCGAACCCGACAGACAAACGAACCACGGCGCGCGCCCGCGCGCGAGGAGGAAACGTGAGACGTGTCTGCTTCTGGATACTGGATAGGAGGGGGAGCACGGGGGGAAGCCCAGACAGGGTCTGCGGGGAGGTCATATCGGCCGCGTTGCGTGCGCGCAGCGCCCGCCCGACGCGACGACGTGGCCAGACTACCGGGGATGTTTGATATGACGTGCTAAATTTTAGAAGTGTCACATTGGATGTTCGGATACTAATTAAAAGAATTAAATATGAGCTAATTATAAAACTAATTGCAGAATCCCTATACTAATTCGCGAGACGAATCTATTGAGCCTAATTAATCCATAATTAGCACATGTTTACGGTAGCAGCACATTATCAAATCATGAACTAATTAGACTTAATAGATTCGTCTCGCGAATTAAACTCCATCTATACAATGGGTTTTATAAATAATCTATATTTAATACTCTTAATTAGTATCAAATATTCGATGTAACAGATACTGAGCTGCTTCCAGCTAAGACCACCACGCCGCAGGCAGGTAGGGGCCAGAGCCGTGGCCAGGGTTGGCCCCGACTGGCCATTTATGGCCTGGCGTCTGCGCGAAGCAAACTACTCCCTCCGTAAAAAAGAAACTCTCCAAAATCGAGGAGTCAAACAATTTCAAATTTGATCAAATTTATAAAAAATATGAACATTTATATTTTTAAATAAATTTAGTATAAAAATGTATTTTATGATTAATCTAATAAACACTTATTTTATAAGTATTATTTTATATAAATTTAGTTAAAATTAAAATTATTTGACTCTACATTCTTTTTGAAACGGAGATAGTACGCCGGTCTACTCCTGCTGCGACGTAACCTCACGCCCCTCGAGGCCGCGCACACCCGACCAACCCAAGAAGCTGTGGCAAAAAACAAAAAGAAGAAAAGGAAGAAAACAAGCGAATCCGAGGAGGTATGCCACATGATATCTCGTCGCAGCGCATGCGCTGAGCGCATCACGCCGGGTGCCCGGCGGTTTCTTCCCGTTGGACGACGACGATGCAAGCTCATCGTTGGCGACGCCTCCCCTCCTGCTAATCCCAGCGTCTTCGATCGTACGGGTAGTTAGTTTGCTGTCAGATCTCGGCGATCAGCTGCCGCGTTCAGCTTTGGCCACTGCCCAGGGAGACCGGCCGGCCATGGCCAGCTCGATGCCTTGATCTGTGTTTGCTCCATCCACATGTCGAGCATGCACGAACTGTCCATCCACGCGGGGCCATGGCTATTGGACGCCGGGTACAGTCGCCTCTTGCGTTCTGGGTTCCGCCCGGCTTTTCCATGGCTGGACAAGGGTTGACATGCGTGCTCCACCGTGTTGACTTTTTCACACACAGCATGCATGGGGGCTCGTGCCGCCTAGTCAGCATGCCGGTCTAGTTGGGCAAGCAGCCAAGCACATTGGAGTGTGCAAGGGACCAACGGGCGTGCTGCGCCTTGGGGGTTTGACCTATCTCGAGGGCATTCGCGACTATAATGATCCGAGTTTTCGTCGACAAAAATAATCATCCAGAGTTTAGGCCAGGATAGGAAGAATTTGAACCTTGTTGCTTTTTCGTCGTCGTGGTGTCTCGGTCCCGGACCAAACAGTTTACACGCAACGTGTGAAACAAATCAAATAGCTAGCTAGTAGCACTCGTACGAAATCAAGTGGTTTTAAAATCTTGATCGCGGTCGGTGCGAGCTCTCATGGCGCCTAGTTTAATCAGCCACGGCCACGGCAACATCGGCGCCACCAAGCTTATGCCCCAAGTTGAACTACCAAATATTGGTCATGATCAAAACGTGAGCTAAACCAAATCATGTGACGAAATGCGTTTGGATTGTAACTAAACCAAATCTTGCCAAAATGTTAGTATGACATGTGGGATCCACATGTCATTTTTTTTACATCAAAATATGGTTAAGTCTTATTTTGTAGAGTTAACTGGGAGGAGTTAATATGTGTCAAACGATTTGAAATTAGGAGACATTAGCAGGTAAAGATGGTTTGCATCGGAAACCACATACCCTCTCCTAGCAGGCCATGTGTCTCTGGTGCCCTTCAGCTTTGCGCCAACGATTTGGTGAGCATTTTTGCCGCCCACAATTCGCTCGCGTCTAGCACTTGGGATCATTGGCAGCAGGTTGGCACGCCAATTTTTGGCAGTGATCCAAACACCTGCCAAATTGTGTGGGCTAACAAAAAAACTGGTAAGGTTAAGATTGGCACCCATCCAAACGTGCCCGCATTTGCTTGGTCCTCCGTGAGTTTCCCTCCGCGACCTACGCGATTCGCGGTGAATGTGCTCGGGCCCTGCACCGGGGAAACCCGGCCGCCTGCCGGTGCGTTGCATCTCGCAACGTGCTCCTGTCGAGGCACTGTCCCTGTAACCAACAACCCGGCCTTGCAACTGGTTTCTTAATCTTCCTGAACTAGTCTCCTCGCTACTACAAGCGTACTATGCTGTATGTTTCTTAAGTATATACAAAAAAAGTCCCAGCAAAAAAAAAACTAGCTTTCGTACGCACACTTGCGTGCCCAGATGCATCATTGCGGTGTCATGCATGCAGCAACTTAATCGGCCTGATTGATCTAGCTAGATTTGCCGGTGACCGGTGTGTTGTGGTCCATGCCATTGCCATGCAGCCTTTGCTTCGGACGGGAGAGCTGGTTGCGTCGCGGCAGCACAGTACAGTGCGATGTTAATCCACCACCTTTCTCGCGAGCTAATCATTAGCAGTTAATGATGATGGGCATCTTCGTTAACCCCGTGATAGCTCGCTTTGGCCTATCGCCGGCCCGGCCGCCCGGCCGGGTCCTCCACGCCAGAATCATTTTGCATGCATTGAAACTTGAAAGGGAGATGAATAGACCACACTTGTGTTGCTTGTACCGGTGCCCACCTGGTTATTAATGCCTGATCTGATTGCCAGCAAATTAAACTTGAGCTATTTCGGTGTCTGAATGTCGGTGCTTGCGTTTGTGTCAATTAGGGTAAACACGTATCCAGAGAAAAGAAAAGGAAAGATGTACATGATGCATTGCATCTGCTACTAGTACGCTCGTCACACTCTCAGTGTAGGACTGAATTTGCATCTCCGCAGGCACCTAATATAAACACACCTTCAAGGATTATTGCATTCGAAGATACAGACTCACTCCATCTGCCCCTATATCCAACTAGACACTCTTCCTTTTCAGGTCAATGCATACAATCAGTATATTTACACTCATCAATATATACAACTCTACGAGTCAACCAAACACATCCTATTTCACGTAGCATGGGTACGCATCTTAATTATATTATATTAAAATAAAGAGAAAAAAAAAAGAAGTGTCTTGTATCTGTAAAATGTCGGTAACGTTTGTGTCTAAAGTTATTAATCTCTTAATACGGTACTGCCATTTCATAAGTTCCCAACCTTGAGCTAAATAAGCTTACTACACCTTTTAACTTTACCGTGCCACGTCAATCCAACGTTGCAAAGTATACAAATACCGCGCGCCCACACCTTGAGTTGACTCCACCACAGTGCTGCTGTGCGTACGCATGCAATGCAAGGCCCCATGTTACACCCCGTCGGCACCAACCAAACCCATGCATATGCATGCACACGCTACACAACAAACGCGCCCCCCCCCCCCCCCCC
>NC_028451.1:30954550-30957632 GCF_000263155.2 Setaria italica | reverse complement strand
CTCTCTCTACTCACTGGGATACCTCGATCTGCACGATGCATTAGAGTATCGGCATCTAATCGTACCTTTTGGCAAAGCCGGTCTGGGCGCGGATTAGTTTACCCACAAAGCCTCACCGGCCCCGTCAGTTCCGTTTGACCCAGATTCTCCATCCCGTCCCCCGGCCGGCCGGTCACTAAATTATTAACAAAGCCCGGCGGGCCGGCCGCGGCCACCTAGCTCCGGCAGCCGCCTCGAGCGGGCGTTCACGCCACGCGTGCGTGCCGTTCGAGCGGATGACGCTGCGGCCGGCGTCGATCATGGATGCATGACGATCCTCCGTCACCAACCACACATTGATTGCGCAAAATCTCACTCGCCCCCGCGACCCATCCTCCATCATGCCCATGCGAGGAGCGAGGAAACCGGACAAAAAACAGAGCCATCGGCAACACGTACGGCCGTCGATCCCTGCTGGACCATGCATCGATGTGAGCTTGCCGTCCGCTGCCGCCCGCGCGCATGGATCGCCGTGGAGCATTTGTTTTGCGGATCGGAACATCCCGCCGACCTGCGGGCGGCGCGACCGGCCGCGGCCGCGGCCCCCTCCCGTTTTGTGGCTCTGTTTTTGCTGAGCGCGTCGGCAGCGCGGCCGTCGACGACGGCGAGAGAGAAAGGTAGCTAGTAGCTAGGGTAGCAGAAAGGTGGTGAGGTCGGGCGGCTTAGTTGCCACGGGCCTAATTAGAGGTCGGTCGGTCGGTCGGGCTGTCGATGCAAACGGAATAGAATTAATCACGGATCATGCTGCCTTTTTGCGGCTAATCTTTTGTGGTTAACCTATTGTTTTCAGATGATCCTCTCCTCTTTTCAGAGCCCATCCTGTGGAGCGTGACGTGCCCTCAATTCCATCGCGGCGAGCGATAGCTTCTCCGTGAAAGGTGAAACGAACCTGCCTCCGATCACAACTAAGGGGGTGTTTGTTTCTTTAGCACCTCCTAAAATTCTTATCACATCGAATGTTTAGATACTAATTAGAAGTATTAAATATAAATTAATTATAAAATTAATTGCACAGATGGAGACGAATCTATTAAGCCTAATTAGTCCATGATTTGACAATATGATGCTACAGTAAACATGTGCTAATGATGGATTAATTAGGCTTAATAGATTCGTATCGTGAATTAGCTTCCATCTGTGTAATTAGTTTTATAATTAGCTCATATTTAGTCCTTCTAATTAACATCCGAATATTCGATGTGACATAAATTTTAGGAGGTCCTAACCAACCAAACACCCTCTAACCTGCAGCTGCCAGGCCTCTGCTACGGCCGGCGTAGGCTCTCTCAAAAGGCTTTTTGCTAGCTGATAGGGTGAATTCTAGAATATGGACGTACAGTGGTTTCAATCAAGCTACTGAAAGGTGCGTGGTTAACTTGCAGGATATATCAGTTACCGGTCTTTAAAGGTGAAGGTTGAAACTTGAAAGAAAGAGATAGGAGATCTTTTACATGTCCCTCAAAACTTTATCGTCCAAGGAGGCGAAAGGCCTCAGACTCCGCAGCGCATGCATGATCAACAAACAAGTTTTACAAGTTACTAGTCTTTTTTTTGGGTTGTACGAGTACTAAATGATCTATATAGAGTACGCAAAACCTAATAACAAACGACCGCCGACCGATTGATCTCACTGAGGCTGAGTATTCAGTTCCAGCGAAGAGAGATCTGTTTTCAAATGCGCTTGGGTACGTCCAGTACGATATAATGGATCAGAAACTTCAGATGCAGTATTCCATTCGTTCCAAATTAGAGGTCTTTTTAACTTTTCTACGTTCATATATATTATTATACATATAGACCTACACTATATTTAGTTGCATAGCAAAAATTATATATAAAAAATCTAAAACGACCTACAATTTGGAACAGAGAAAATACGGATCAGAAACTTCAAATGTATAGTACGATATAATGGATCACAAATTTAAGATGGAGCTCGCGGAAGTGACGTACGCACACACATGTATTGTATATATAACTTTGTGTAAATCTGGTCGTCAGTTTGACATGCATGGCTACCCACTGGCCGATGCGGTGTCTGCTCGATCACTCCGGATATCACACCTCACCAACCAACTCCATTAGCGGAGATCTCGTCAAGGGGAAACCTGAGAGTTTGACAACAAGGGAGATTTGCGAGAAACTTGCGTGATTTCTTTCTTTTTTTAAACAAAAACGTTAGGCCCTGTTTGAAAACGTGAGAAAATGGCATCCATCACGAAATCTCTGAACTGAAAAGGAGAAAGATCTCTCATCTTTTCCGAATGATCAGCAATGTGGATTGTGGAGAAGGTCAGAGCTTGGACAAGCCTTCTAGAACGACGAGAGAGAGGAGGTAGGGGGATGTTGCTGTACGACGTCACTGCCTCGTTATGCCTGCCGCCTGAAAGTTTCTTCAGACTTCAGAGGAAACATGGCCCTCCCAGCCCTCGAGCGCGCCCCGCACACGGAAAGGGACCCGTGCTGTGCCAAGGTTCACACTGCGCTGCACCCACAGAGTCACGGATGGCAACACGCACCACCTGGCGTGGCGTGGCGTGGCGTGGCGCACCCTGAAATGTTCTCTATTAATGAAGCCCAAGGCAAATGCTAAAAGCAGGCAATTAGCCCGGCTAATCGTGGAGTAAGCACTGCAATTGTGCTGTGGGGTACTGATCCCACGGACGGAATGGGCACCTGTTCTCAGAGATAGCAGAGCGTTGAAGTGAGGAAAAAGAGGCGCACAACGCATGCAAGGCACAGGCCGGAGGCGCAGCCGCATAGGGAGGGCGAAAAAGGCTACGCCACAGTCGAGAGAGAGAGAGAGGTATTGACATTGCAGCAAGCAACGAGAAGGGCGGCTTTGGCAGGCGGAGGCCAGCCAGAGGGCAGCAGAGGAAGAGGAGAGAGAGGGTTGGGTGCAGTGCAGGGTGGGAAGTTAATAATATCCCATCACTCACACGCCACGGCATCATTGGCCGCCGCCTCCTCCTCCCTCCTGCTCGTCGCCGTCCCTTCCAGCCTTCCTCCTCCTCCCAGTCCCAGCACACCGCTCTCCCCTTAA
>NC_028451.1:30924194-30954310 GCF_000263155.2 Setaria italica | reverse complement strand
CCCCCCCCCCCCCCCCCCCCCCCCCCGGTCAGGGGCCGCGTCAAAATCTCATCTTTCTTCATCTTTTAATTTGGATGGGTTCCTTGCAAGGAGCTAGGTTAATCCGTGTTCACAAAGTTTTGTGACATCAGTAGAGGTGAAGGTGGCGGGTGCTAACATGGGGGTGGTTTGAGAGACCAGCGTTGCTTGCATCACCATGTTCTTGTTTGGACTGTCCTGCTTTTGGTTCCAGAATAACCAACTCTTTTGTCCTCTCGTGCCTCGTCCCTTGATTTCGACGTGACATTGTACTTGGATTTTCTTTTGCTATATCTTTAGATTGCCAATACCACCAAAATTGTTCGTACTTCCCGTTTCTTCCAAAATATGGGCCTTTTTCATCTGAACTCGCCGTTTGAGTTGACTGTTATTTTCTTTTTCCCTACCAGATTCTGCTCTTTTTTTATGGGTCTGGGAGTATTCTCCGCATTCTGTTCAATCTGTTCCATGCTGCAGTTTTCTGAACTAGATCCATCAAAAATCAAGTTTTTTTTAACCTCTCTCTTCTGGTCTTTCAAGCTGGCATTCCTTGTTTTTCTTGGGATTAGTTGTTTGTGTCCATCCCCTTGTCGCCATACTACTTGCTAGCTGTTCAGCGATTTTATTCTACAGTGACGGGTAATCCTCTGATTAAAAAATTACTCTTGCCGAGATGCGGTTCATCATTGGGTCATTAAGCTGAACCCTAGTTTAATTTCAGTGTTCTTGTTTATCCTGGGTTTCTTGGTATCCGTTAGTGCCATGCTTGCGTTTGAATCGGATTGTTCTATTTTTTCCTGACTAGAAAGTATGCCTTTGTTGTAGGCTTTTTGATCTGAATTTGTACTTGCTTTCCCTGCTCTTTTGTGGCTAGTGCAGGTCAGATCTCAAGGGTAGGAGCATTATGCTTTACTGTGGTATTATTATATGGTAGATACCACTACGCCTTGCTGTTTGATTTGGGCAACTTGGTAAAGTTAGCTGGGTTAGTTTATTGTAAAGGAAAGTAGAAAAAACGATGGTCCTCACCATCTTACTAATCATTGATCACTGTTCACTTTTCCTTCAGTTAAAGAATCCACCACAAGTTGCTTCATCACCACTTGTCTTTTGAAACAATCCAGTAGTATTTATGTACCACTGATGAATGCAAAGTGCCAGTGGTAGCGGCATAAAGCTTAGAATGTGATATGGGATCTTGCAGCGATACGCTTTTGCAGTTGGTTACCCGCATGAAGAAATCACAAGCAATAAGTTTGAGTCACTCAAAGGGAGAAAAAGGGATGGTGTTCAGCTCAAGCGAACATGAGTTATTTTGGATCTTAGTGGCAACCCCATTGTGTACTTGTGCTGTTTACCAACTCGAGTGGTGCCTTTGGGCTGCTTTTCTTAGCTGAATTGTAATAACTGGAAAACGAGTTGTACAGTCTAGTAAGCAGCTACCACATGTTTGCCTCCATTATTGGCCGGTAGTGCAGGTCTTTGATGGAGCTTTAGAGCCTAAGATAAGCTTGATGGGTATGTTGTTGTCGATATGCGTGATAACTGATGATGTGTGAAAAGCCATACATTGGTCGGACACGCAATTGACTGTAGACTAATTTTTTGTGGCTCTAAGGCTCATAAGTTTTGGCATTCATCTTAGGTTGTCAGCGACTGATGTGAGTGATTGGAAAGTGGACTCTCCATTAGATGATAAGCAGTTGGAGAAACTATTTTTACCTATTGTCTGACTAGAATATTTATTAGTCCTTGCTATTAAGAGAAACGTGTATTATTCTGCAATATGCTTTTGCTTACAATTTGTCACTGATGCATGCAGATATGTGGTCTCTGACCTTGCAACAGATGTAGTGGTGCATGTTGGCGAAGTGAAATTTCACTTACATAAGGTTAGTGCCAGTACTTTTCACTATTGCGCTGATGTGAACTTTATCTTTTTAAAATAACGATGAAGGTGGTCTAATATGCATAATTGGTCATTTCTGGCCTAGAATCCAAATATGAGGGGTTACCAGTCATACTCTAATGATAGAACATTCTCAGCATTTATATTTTACATATGATTGTTGTTGGGCTGTCTCTTTCCTTTAACTACCAGATACTGCTTCAGATGTACTTTTATTGACATTTCACTTATTTTGTTGTGGCAATAGTTCAACTGAAAACTCCACTGAAGGAAAATCTTGTTATTGTGGGAAATAGTCTAGCCACCAACTACTGCATCTTATCTGCATTTCACTTACGTTTTACTTTGAATATTTTTTACTTTCATGCTGGACATGTTTCATATAGATAAGAATATACGAGTGTCTATTGCTTCTATTACAGAGATGACTGATTCTGAAACATTTATGTTTGATTTTACTGTCATATGCAGTTTCCCCTTCTGTCCAAGAGCAGCAAGCTTCAAAGATTAGTTCTTAAGGCCACTGAGGAGGGAACTGATGATGTTCATTTCGATGATCTTCCTGGGGGAGCAAAAACATTCGAAATATGTGCAAAGTTCTGCTATGGGATGGTCGTCACCCTCAGTCCACACAACGTTGTTGCAACAAGATGTGCAGCGGAGTACCTTGAAATGACTGAAGATATGGAAAAGGGGAACCTGATATTTAAAATCGAGGTCTTTATCAATTCTAGCATCCTTCGTAGCTGGAAGGATTCCATCATTGTTCTCCAGAGCACAAAGGCGATGTTACCTTGGTCTGAAGAGCTGAAGGTTGTGGGTAGATGTATTGATGCCATCGCTTCGAAGACGTCTGTGGATCCAGCCAATGTAACATGGTCATACAGTCACAATAGCAAGAAAGGAGTAGCTTGTGCTGAAATAGTTGAGTCGACAGGAAAAGCATCACTAGCTCCCAAAGACTGGTGGGTTGAGGACTTGTGTGAATTGGATGTTGACCTCTACAAGAGAGTTATGGTTGCTATCAAATCCAAGGGGAGAATGTCACCTGAACTGATAGGAGAGGCCCTCAAAGCTTATGCGGTTAGATGGCTGCCAGACTCGTATGATGCTTTGATTGCTGAAGATTACATGAGAAGGAATCAGTGTCTGGTCGAGACTATAATATGGTTGTTGCCGTCTGATAAGAGCTCTGGTTGTTCTTGCAGATTTCTCTTGAAACTGTTGAAAGTTGCTATATTAGTTGGAGCAGGGGAGCATGTGAAGGAAGAGCTTATGAGAAGGATCAGTTTCCAGTTGCACAAAGCTACTGTTAAGGACCTCTTATTACCTGCTGCTTCGCCTAATGATGGTACATATGATGTTCAGTTGGTTCATAATCTTGTCCAGAGATTTGTTGCAAGAACTGCACTATCTCATAATGGTGGTTTCGTTGAGAAGTCTGATGAAAAGATGATTGAGCTCAACTTTGAACAAGAGTCAACTTTGTCGGTAGGAGAGCTTGTTGATGGCTATCTATCTGAAGTAGCTTCAGATCCAGACCTTTCATTGTCTACATTTGTTGAGGTAGCAACAGCTGTGCCAGAAGCAGCTAGACCTATTCATGATGGCCTGTATTATGCGGTCGATGCATATCTCAAGGTATGTTCAAGAAAACACTTAATTTACCTAGATTCATACTCAATGGTTGGTATTGTACATTGCTTGGTTGTTTATGAATGATAAACTTGTATTTTCTATCAGGAACACCCAGACATAAGTAAAACTGACAAGAAGAAGATTTGCAGTCTGGTGGATGTCAAGAAGCTCTCCACAGATGCATCGATGCACGCCACGCAAAACGACCGCCTGCCGCTCCGGTTGGTGGTACAGGTCCTCTTCTTTCAGCAGCTGAGGGCTGGTGCAAGCAAAGAACTCGCCCTGACCGATGATGGAGGACACGCTTGCACACGGCCTATGCCAGATCAATGTGACCCTTGTGAAAGGCGGATACCAAAGCATCCGAACTCACTGAATAAGCAGGTGACAAGCCTGAGCGCAAGGGAAAGCGATCACCACCGTATCAGCGAGCACAGGGGCAGTAGGAACAGCTTCAAGGACCAGCTGGGAGGCCTCCTGCTGCAGTCGCGGTCCAGGAGGATCTTCGACAAGCTGTGGAGCAGCAAGGGGCAGGGTGAGCATGGCGGTGGCAAAGGCTCAGAGACGTCTGGCAGCTCGCAGAGCCCGCCATTGTCCGCAAAGCCCGCCGAAGTGAAGCCCTCCCCTCTTCCCCCTCTTAGGAACAGGAGGTACTCTGTTTCATAGGTTTTTTTTTTGGCTCTCCTAGGTTAGCTCTGGGTTAGGTTGTTGTACAGAAGAAGGAAGCTAATCAGCTGCTGCTCGGCCTTTTTGTAAGCAGATCAAACTGCTGTTCTCTATGTGATCATGCTGTAGCTTTTACTGTAGCCAACTGAGAGCAAAGATTTACCAGGGCGTTCGCCCTTGAAAATGTTCCTAAAGGAATCTGAGCAACTAGGGTGAAAAAGCTCACGAGATTTATGTTAGCACATGTACTGCTGTCTAGATCATATCCAAACTATGAAATTGATGAACTCCAAAAAAAACATCCGGATATTAATAATTGGTAAAAACTGAGGCAGACAAACCTGGAACAATTAGTCAAATCATGTATCAGATAATAACATGGAAGACAACCCCTTCCATTGGGCAAAGGCGCAAAGCTGGTATGTTATTATCTCTTTGCAAGTTTCACACCACCAGGTCTGCACAATTCGCAGCGGACCTTAAATGGTTCATCTGACTAGTTCTGAACTTTACTAGTAACCACCCCTCAGAGCAAGGACAAGATGAAGGACGGAGCCACCTTCGATGTTGTAGTCCTTTGCAGTCTTGTCATCAGCAAGCTGCTTACCAGCATATATGAGCCTGCAGGGGCGATGAAAATTGCTTCATTAGCATCATATCAGGAAAGGATAACTAGGTTTCAAGAATATATAAGATGCATTTGGAAGAAAAAAATGGTAGCAGTTGTCATTCAAAACCAAAATCTGCATGCTATGCAAAATACCTTTGCTGCACGGGAGGAATGCCTTCTTTCTCTTCAACGCGCTCCTTGATCCTGTCGATCGTGTCAGTGGGTTCAATGTCGATCTCAATCTCTTTCCCAGTGAGAGTCTTGACCTTGATCATAGTGCCACCCCTGAGCCTGAGGACCAAGTGAAGAGTTGACTCCTTCTGAATGTTGTAGTCAGCCAGTGTGCGTCCATCCTCCAGCTGCTTGCCGGCGAATATGAGACGCTGTTGATCCGGAGGAATTCCTTCCTTGTCCTGACAGTGTGCAAAATAACATGGCAGCTCTTCAGCACCCAATTGCAGGATGTAGCAAAATCAGGGGCATGATTCAGATCAAAATAGGAACAAATTATATAAATCAAGCATCTAATTCTCAAAGTTGAAAGACAACGATTCCACACAAACTTTTCCAATAGGAGTTGACTGACTGGACAGAGAATACATATATATGGAGACCTTTATCTTTAAAAACAGTGATAATTTGGTAAAAGAGCAAAGAGGCAGAAAATTTATTGGGAAATAATGTAAAAGGATCCCTAATAAGCCAGGAAAAAGAATGAGTCATTTGAACATTATGCTTTGAAACATTGAACTCTACCTCAATGTGGAATCAGTGGAAGCATTTATTCCTTTCAAAAGGTTAATTTAAAATCGAAAGAACAATAAAACAAGGGAATATATCCTTCCTGGCTTCGTCATGGACTTAATAACCATTGCCATGAGTGCAAGGAATTGAATTGCTCACTATACAACTTGTACCGACCACTATAAAATGAATCTCACTTTGAGGAGTAACTACGTCCAGCAAAATAACATGGCAGGGATTAACAGGTAATAGCATCGCTAAAGAAATACGAAAACTCAATCAATTTTAGGCGTAATTGTCTTTAAAATAGCAAAATTACATATGGAACTGAACGTTATTTGCTCAAGCAGTCAACACACAATCTGAGCGGCTATGCCATATTTGCTCAATCTCTTTCCCTCCAGCAATCCTAAATACCTAGATAATTCCCCAAATCAAACTTGAACATAAATCTGATAGATCAATCCAAAAAACGCCGGATTGATAAATATACCAACTAGGGTAAACTTAAAACATCGACAGCAGCGCGGATAGATCGATCGAACCCTCGACTCGTAGCAGAAATTGGTCACTGCCTAGCTACCGACTCGCCGGCGGGAGCAACGACAAGCCGCGAGCAAGAACCGGAAGGGGGCAGCACGCACCTGGATTTTGGCCTTGACGTTGTCGATGGTGTCGCTGCTCTCCACCTCGAGGGTGATGGTCTTCCCAGTCAGGGTCTTCACGAAGATCTGCATCTTCTCCTCGCCTCTTCCTCCCTCGCGCTAGGTGTCAGGAGACTAGAGGGCGCCGAACTCGAACGAAGCGGAAGAACAACCCAAAAATCTCTTCTTTTCTTGTTTTCTCCTGGGGTTGGGCGGATTTATACGGGGGGGTTGGCGGCGGCGTGACCGGGTGCTCAACCACTCCGACTCGAGTTGGATTATAACGATTTTTTAAATGCGATATGTATATAGTTATTCTCACATTTTATAATAAAACGATAAGTATAATGAGAATATATCTCTACAAATATAAATATTTAATAAATTATGAACAAAGAAGTGATATAGGATCATATATCACTTCTTAAAAAATAAATATATTTTCAGAAGGCACCGACTACGATTTCAACAAGACTATACCATAGAGCTTAGTGGTTTAGAATGGCTAAGCTTATTAGCCACTCAACATGACAAAGTGACTCTTGCATGCTATGGGTGGTAAAACCTCCCACACCAATTCCTTACTCATTATTATTTTGGTTAGGTAGTCTATGTGAGATAATTTTTTGTTACAGGGAAGTCTTACTAATATTGAAGTTTAGGCTTATCCAATACGCTAATACACCCAAAAATTTACAAAAGAAGAAACAAAAGAAAAGGAAAAAACAAACTTGTGTAGTCTAAGGACATGTAGAACTACAAACTCCGTATATAGCTCAAAATTGCATGATCCTACATTCCAAATACAAAGAGGTACTACATTCCAAATACAAAGAGGTAATATGATAAAATAGCACATACTCTCTTACGCAACAAAGTGAAAAAGCTATAAACTCTATAAGTACTCCGTTAGTTTTCTTGAAAGAAAAAAGAAGCCAATAAATACAACATCTAAAGCATATTACATTATCTTTAAAGTCCATCACCCTTTGGTTGACTGATCAAACGTTAGCACTTAGAAGGTGACCAGAAATCACAAATGCTGGTGGATGACACGATCAAATTGATGAGTAGCCTTAGCAATAGTTGGGCCATCTTTCTTAAAAAACCCCCCAACAAACTAGAGCACACCCTCATGTGTTCTGCCGAAATATCTCAAATGTCGCTATTGGTTGACCAAAATTTTCACCTGAAGATTCAATCCGCAAAATATGTGGAAAATGACCATGTGATAGTAAATGACACATATAAAGTATTGTCATTGCGGCACCTCCAGAAACACACGTCATCATGTTGCAATACCCGTACCGTGGATCAGAACAACCACAAGCAACATGTGCCTAATCATGCATAGCTGCTGTTGTGGCCAATGGTTTTTTTAGAAAATGAAAAATATTCCGACCTCTGCAAACGCACACAGCCAGTTGTGGGCAGTGGTGGAGTTAGAAAGTTGAATTTTATTTTGTTAGAGGAAGCCAATAGTGTTAAAATTTTTAAAACAAGTGCTAAATTGACATTAGTTGCATATAAACATCTCCTTTTACCCTAGTATAATGTGCTCCCACGGGAGGACTCTGATAACGATCGTTTCTGGGAGAATTGAGCATGGTACAAGCATTTGGATCCTAGTGCCTTACATTGAAAGAGGCCTTTAAACTCGATGATGAAAGAGGACATGGGAATTGAAAAGTCATTGATAAATAGATGGAATGGACGAATCATTGCATTCTTTGAATATGATACAGATATATATATGTTCACCGATGATCACTTGATGATAATATATACCATCATAAAAGAACAAAGCAGCAGTCCTGTTGTGGACTCTTTCATTGGGAAGGTGCCATCTAGTGGTTGATGTGGCACCTAATTTCCCTGTTTTGTGGCTGGGTCAGTAGTTAGTTGGATCAGGATAGAAATAAGATAAGATAGAGATGAGATAAGATCAGATTAGTTGAGAGTTTGTTGTGACCGGCCTCCTTATAAATCAAGGCTACGACAGGAGATTAGGCAGGTAGAAATAGATCCTAGCACTCAGAGCCTCCAAGGGAGGGCGAGTAGAGTTTCTATCCTGCCATTGTAGCTTGTCTACTGATCAATAAAGCTCTTGTGTTCCCCCAGTTCCTGTTGCTTATCATCTGGTATCAGATGGGTCTTTCCTCAGCCCCCCGTCTGCTGCCGCCACCACGCCCACCACCTCCCTTCTCCCTGCATGCCGCTGAACCCACTGCTCCACCGCCACCATGGGTGATGACCTGAAGCTCACCCTAGACACTATTCTCGCTGACCTCTCTGCCATCAAGTCCGAGATGTCCACCGTCAAGGGCGACCAAACCCGCCTCAACGTGGTGGTCAACCGCTTGTAGTCGGAGCACCACTCCTCCGGTGGCTCCAGTGGTCCTCCCCCGCCTCCACCGCCCCCTCCGCCGCTGCCATCGTGCGAACACGCCAAGCACAAGCTCCGCTTTCCCCGCTATGACGGCAGCGCCGACCCAATTCTCTAGCTCAGCAGTTCTTCCGCGCTGACCGCACCTAGGACGACGAGCGGGTGTAGCTGGCCACCTTCTACATGGAGGGCGCAGCCTAGGATTGGTACTAGCACCTAGAGCAGAACCCCAGCATGCCCACCTAGCTGGAATTCGTCGACAAGGTGCAGCGGGCGTTTGCCACCCGACGCGCAGCAACCCGCTCGGCGCCCTGATGCAGTTGCACCGCACCGACACAGTGGAGGAGTACAAGGCGCAGTTTCTACCCCTGCTCGCCCACTGCCACACCCTTCAGGAGCAGGACCATATCGACCTCTTCACCGGCGGCCTCCGCAACCCGCTGCAGACTAACGCGGAGCTTTAGAACCCGGCCACCCTCGATGATGCGATGGGACTCGCCCGAGCCTTCGAGCACCGCTTGCAGCTGGGCGAGGATGCCATGGGTGCCACTGCCCACGCCATCAGCTGCGCCATTTCGCTGGCTCGATCCCATCCCTTCCACACCCCGGCGGCTCCCCAGAAGCCACCGCCGGCCGCCAGGACAGCGCCGTCCACTCCCGCCGCCCCTATGAAGATGACTCCGCCTGCAGGCGTGCGCTTCAAGCGCTTGATGCCGCAGGAGGTGGCCCAGTGCCGGGCGGAGGGCCTCTGCTTCAAGCCTTCAACTGCTCAGAGAAATTTTCGCGCGATCACAACTGCACGACGAAGGGGCTGTACCTAATGGAGCTCGACGACGATGCCTCACTCCTAGGCGCCACCGAGCTGGAGACGGACTCCTCCAACGACCTGGAGATCTCTCTCCATGCCCTTACCGGCATCAAGATGACGGACACGATGCACCTGGCCGCCTCCGTCGCCGGCACCTCCCTTCAGGCCCTCGTGGACTCGCAATCCACGCACTCCTTCATTGCCACGTCCATCGCACGCCGCCTCGGCCTCCAGCCTTCTCCACGTCGTGGACAGATTCTCCAAGTATGCACACTTCATCACCCTCGGTCAGCCTTACACCACCACTTCGGTTGGCCAGGCCTTCTTTGATCAGATTGTGCAGCTTCATGGGTTACCGTGCTCTATTGTTAGTGACAGGGATCCTGTCTTTACCAGTGCATTTTGGACAGAACTGTTTCGCTTGTTAGGAGTGACTTTATGCCTCAGTTCCGCTTTTCACCCACAAACTGATGGCCAATCAGAAGTCACTAACAGGGTATTGGGCGTCTATCTTCGCTGTCTTGCCGGCGATTGGCCGCGGAGTTGGCTCAGGTGGCTGCCATGGACGGAACACTGTTATAGTACTTCCTATCAAACAGCTCTTCAGGCCACGCCCTTTGAGGTGGTTTATGGCAGGCCGACCCCCACATTGGCCGCTTATCAGCCCGGCTTGTCACGGGTGGCTTCATTGGACAAGCAGTTCGTCGAAAGGGATGCATTCTTGGCTGCTGTTTGGGAACGGCTCCTTCGGGCGTAAGGAATCATGAAGCAACAGTATGATGCAGCCCATCGGGACGTCACCTTTGCTGTGGGTGATTGGGTGTGGCTTCATCTTCACCAGCGTGCAGCGTCCTCTGTCAAGACGGCCCAAAATGCCAAGCTGGGTCCTCGCTACTATGGGCCATTTCAGGTGATCGAGCGCATTGGCTCGATTGCCTATCGCCTGCAACTCCCCGCCAAGGCACGCATCCACAATATCTTCCATGTGGTCTTCCTGAAGCTGTTTCATGGTGAGGCCCCGGGTGACATAGTTCCACTTTCCCACCGTTGTGCGTGGCCATGCTGTTCCAGAACCTGCTAAGGTTCAGCGTGCCCGTCTTAACCGTGGTGTGTGGGAGGTCCTGGTGCATTGGTTGGGTTAGAGTGCCGCATATTCTACATGGGAGCCACTGGAGGAATTCAAGTCCACGTACCCATATTTTCAGCTCGAGGATGAGTTGTTTCAAAAGGAGGGGGAAAGTGTTGTGGACTCTTTCATTGGGAAGGTGTACAGCAGGAGGAAGAAGGCGCCATCTAGTGGCTAATGTGGCTCCTAATTTCCCTATTTTGTGGCTGGATCAGTAGTTAGTTGGATCAGGATAGAAATAAGATAATATAGAGATGAGATAAGATCCTGTTTTGTGGCTGGGTCGGTAGTTAGTTGGATCAGGATAGAAATAAGATAAGATAGAGATGAGATAAGATCAGATTAGTTGTTAGTTGAGAGTTTGTTGTGGCCGGCCTCCTTATAAGCTAAGGTCACGGCAGGAGATTAGGCAGGCGGAAATAGATCCTAGCACTCAGAGCCTCCAGGGAGGGCGAGTAGGGTTTCTATCCATAGATCCTAGCACTCAGAGCCTCCAGGGAGGGCGAGTAGGGTTTCTATCCTGCCATTGTAGCCTGTCTACTGATCAATAAAACTTATGTGTTACCCCAGTTGCTGTTGCTTATCAAGTCCGCTACCACTGCCACATATTATTTGGAAAACAAAAAAGAGAAGAGCAGCAAAAAGAGAGTTGCAGGCTGCAGATTCGCGACAAAGTTAGTGCTTACATTCCACGCAACCCTGAAACAAAAAGGAAAGGCATTTGCGTGCAGAACCAACGGCATCCACACGATCAGAGCACCGGCACCAGCCACCAAGTGCATTTTGCATGGCAGAGTCACCAGCGAACCGTGTGGTGCAGGTAACTGGGAGCAATGGAGGTAACTACCAATGGCAACAAAACTGCAACGGTGTATAAGAGTGTAATATCGTCTTCATTGATATATCAATGGAACATGTGATCGGAAACTCTAGCTAGTAGCAAAACTGGCAACAATTGTTCCATACGTGGTGATGGATCTCCAGCCAGTGGACCCAAACAAGCAATTCTCATATACAATGTTCCATAAAAGTATAATCAAGAATTGCAGATATGTATGGTGCAGGATGCCTTGCAAACTGCCATGTTCAGCGGCATTCTTTTTTGCACTCTAGAAATGAAACAGTGAGTTCTTCCTATCACTCTACCAAAAGTTCTCATCCATCATACTGTTTATGATCAAAATCGGACTATCGCAGAAACAGGTGTGAAGTTGCCACGACAGAGCCAGGCGTCAGACATTGAACCCTTCAGCTCTCAGGCATTGCAGGTGGGCTTCGATGAACTTTCCGCAGGCATCCTCGCCATTCTGCACGATGCAGTCATCTCTCAGCTTCTTCGTATCTGGGCAAGCGCAACATATCTTCTTTTTCGGCTTCGTCTCAGGTGCAGGAGCTGTGGCAGGTTGCTCCTCAGTTTTCACAGATGCAGTGTTCCCCATATCTGAAATGAATTGAAACAGCAGTCGATCAGTGTTGAATAGGATAGGACAGACGACTAATGGTTGGAGTTGGATTGTCTAGAACATGAGAATTTTATGAATATAAACTTCATGTCACATATGTTTTACAGAATTGAAATATCTAGATAATTTTTTAAATGATTACTCTCAGTGCAGACAGTATTCATATATCAGAACCAGACATGGCTCTTTTTCAGCGAAAAAATACTTTTTCAGAAGCACGCACAAATGGTTACCAAAACAGGGTCACTGGGAAAACAGGTCTAAACTGGTTTTATACCACGACAGTGTCCACACAACTCACACTGTTGATGCTATGAACTAGAAGAGTCATGGTAAAAAGTATCACTACAACTTACAAAGCAAGGAAAAGCGGTGACAATTTAAGTAACCAGGCAATGATGACAGAATAATAATTAGGAAAAAACCATTTGCATCCAATCACACTTCGTTCAGGAAGGTCTTTACTCTAGTCAGCAATCATTTTTTGGTTGCCAGACAATTCAGTTGGTAAAGGAGGCATGCTATACTAAGATGGCATGTATCTTGCAACACTTAACTCGGTCAGTATGATGTTCTACTTCTTGTCCTGCTTGTGCAATAGCCAATAAGTGCAACTCCTTGGAATTGCAGCAAGTACTAGCCTTTGATGTGGTTCAGTATAGCTTGCTCTTTGCATATCTGTAAAGAGTTCCTATGATTTGGCTGCTTGAAAACGATGAGAAACATCCATACAAGCTCAGGAATCCCTACAGTTCGGTTTTATTTGTGCTCTTAATTCAAAGACGCCTTTGGAAATTGGCAAGGGTGTCTTTCCAGATTCCTAAACACAATCTAGCCTAGAGACCTAGACATTTGATTTGGAGTCTAACACAGCATTTTGTATACTGAAAATTAGTTTTCTATGGGTTCAATGGCAATCCGTACCCTTCAGGCTTGAACTAGTTTCACAACAGCCAACAGGTGGAACTTGTAATCCCCCAGCAGAATCCTGAAGACAATCAAGACCATTCTACTACCCCGTACGCAAACCAACCACTAATAACGTTAAAACCACACCAAATCTACCAAGAACAAGCGCTAGTCGGCACCACTCTGCTAGTCTAATCACAGAGGTGCTTGGTACTCGCAAGCCGCAAGGAACCGGAGCGAGGAACGAGGGTTTACCGAGTAGGAGTCCCTGGAGCCGACGAGCGCGGGCGCAAACTCGAATCCGCGGTCCGGATCTGACTCCAGAACGATCTCTCGGAGCCGGAGGGAGGAATCGCGCCGCCGCACGCGGAGACCGGGGGACGAGAGGGTTCTAGAGGAGACGGTGCGGCGTGGTACTGGAGCCGAATAAACGAGCCGCCTCCGCCGTCACAGCTCATACGGCCCCGTTCTAGTGACCCATCCGATCTGAACCGTTGGCTTCAGATCGAACGGTTCACAGTCGTTCGCCCGCGCCACCCTTGGTCCTTGGACTTGCTTCATTGCTTGGACACGAGTCCAGAGAGCGGAGCACGACTCGAACCCGTCCCCTTCCTTGCGGCGGCCCCGGACGTGAATGCGGAGAGAGCGAGAGCGAGAGAGAGAGAGAGAGATCATGGTGGCCCCGGACCTGAAGGCGGAGACGATGAAGCTGATGGATCGGCGGGGGGCGCTCGAGGCGGAGATGGACGCCATCATCGCCCGCCTCACCGCGCCCGGCGGGCCGGGCATCACCGGCGGCCTCGTCGACGCCGAGGTGCCGTCAGATCCCAAAACCCTAGCTAAACCCGAAATCTGTTCTCTGTTTCACAGTTTGGGTGCTAAATCGTTCGTTGTTCGGTTGGCTCCGGGTGCCTCAGGGTTTCCCCAGGTCCGACATCGACATCCCGAACGTCCTCGCCCAACGCCGGAGACTCGCTGGTATGCTTACACTCAATTTTCGTTGAGATTGTAATTTGTATATTAACATTCAGCTATCTAATGTTCACCGGCTACGCGCTTCCTTCAACACGCTGATTTATTCCTTTTTCTCATTCTGCTGTGCATTGGGGATTGTGTGATATCCCTTTAATTTAATTAATTCTTTTTCTCATTTTAATTTGTTTGGCTCAGGATTACAAGTAGAATCTGGGCACTTTTGTGTGTCTAGGAAGGGGGATGTTAGGGTACCTCAATGGGTTTTTTCTAGTTGCGGTATTATGTTTGTATTGTGTATGAGTTGCTGCAATGGTGGGTTCTAGTTACTAGATGACTAGGCTGCCTGATGATGCAGCCTCTGGTTCGTGTAAGCAGCATGAGGTTCGTAATTGTCCTTTCCAGAGCTGAAATTTAATATATTTTCTAGCTTGATGATTTTAGGAATTCTCTTTCCAATAGTTAAGACCCTGCCAAGTGAGCAGGAAAACTTAATGTTGGTTTGTCTCTTTTCTAGGTTTGGCATCTGTAGTGAATAGATAGTACTCAATCCCTTACATTTCGGATGCAAGGTTGGTCGGCATCAAAACTCACTCCACCCAACTAGAAATGCACTTTCACCTAGTTGCTCGTTTATTTGTGCTTGAGTTTACTAGTAGGAGTGGTCAATGAGTATCCATTTGACCTACATGCATCCCTGCAAGATGTTTTTTTTTATATCTGTAATATCCTTTCTTATTCATTGCAGCTTTTTTTTACTAGAGGGAATTGTGGTTTCTTGGCTTATGAGGTCGCTAGTGATATGAACCAGATGTAGGAACAAAGGGTGGGCTAAGGTACATTGTTGTCTGGGATAAAGGATAGAGAGTGACTGATGGGCTTGCAGTGTAGAGGAAAATAAAATCGTCTTTTCTGTTGACTAAATTTTAAAATGTTGATTGGTGCCTTTGGTTGTCTGACAATTGCTGTATATATGATTCAAATACATTTTTGCTCATTGTATTGTGTTCATCACTTGCATTGTTTAATATTATTACAGAGCTGCGAAATGATCACAAGGATGTTACTAACAAAATTGATAAGAATCTGGAGATTCTACATTCATCAAAGTTGTCGAGGAATGAGCAATCAGCCTCAAGGGGGTCTGGTAAGTCTTCAAACAGTATAATAATAAAATGAAAGCCATTGATGTTGGAACTGTGTAGGCAGTTGGTTAAATCTTTGGCTATTTTAAAAAATATAAAAATTCTAGATTTGAAACATGAAAAATAATGTGAGTAGATATGACATTTAATGATTTAGGCATTATAGTTTTGCAAATACTCCAAATGTCTTGGACACAATGAAACGTGGAAAACAGTAAGTTTCATGGTTGGAGGGAGTTTCTTACCTCTACTTGATTATGACATTGTTTTTCCAGTGAACATCATATAGCCTGATTAAAACCTATAATCTTTATAATTTTTACATGCTTAATAATCGTAGCAATTTGAGAATGATTTTAAAGGGGAATGGGTATAAATGCATAATAAGAAAGTGATAATAGTAATATTAAATTCTGATATTTAGAATCACCGTATTTGTATTATGATAATTGGTAAAGCAGTATGCAAAAAATGTGTTAGATGCTGAGACATCGAATTCATTGGAGAAGACCCAGAGTCATTTTTAAACTAGAGGAGATAGAGTTGCTGATCTTTATGATATTTGATTTCATGCAGATACAACAGCTTCATCGCATATTGGGTTATCTCAAATTGAACCAATGGAAGAGGATCCGGTCACCAGACTTCCTTTTGCCATGATTGATGAGATCACAGATGGTTCTCCTGCTGCTGTGGATGGTTTGCAACTTGGAGATGAGATAGTGAAGTTTGGGAATGTGGAAGCTGGTGACAGATTGCAGGAAAGGCTCATGTCTGAAGCTATCTCCAATGAGGATCATCAAGTATCTTTAGCTATCATTCGTCAGGGATCGGCAATGAATTTAACAATTACACCAAGAAGGTGGCATGGAAGAGGACTTCTGGGGTATGTTTTACTATATCTTGGTGTTAATCCAAATTACCTTTATAGTCACAAAAAATTTTCCATTGCTTAGCACCCCTTGTCAAGAACTTTGTTAATGTGGGTCTTTTAGCTGTGGCTGTGTTTATTTGATTTGCTTTGATTTCCATGGCAGGTATTCTAATTAAATATATCCACATGTTTTAGAAATCCATCTGTAGCAGCTGCAAGTAGTCTGCTTTTAATGTGACCATGTTGCTATCAGATTAGTGTGACATGGCTAGCTGCAGTGCACTGTAGCATGTTTGTGAGCTGTCTATACTCTATAGTATCCTGTTGATATGGCTTAAAAAACGTGACCTTTTTCACAAAACCTGTTTGGTTATATCCTTAGAGACTTGTGGGGGGAATCGGATAACCATGGAAGTGGAAAAGATGTAACAAACTTCAGTAAAGTGTTGCTGTCAATTCTATTGCCAGTCTGAATGATGTTTTTGCTTAGTGAGCCAACAGATAGTCAGTAGTCTTCCAAGTCACATGCTATGGTTTCAGAACTTGAAATTAGGAAAGAAACTAGTTGAGTGGATTCCTAAGAGGATGAACAATGCATGTTTTTTACAAAGTTATAAATATTTTTGTGCCATTTTCTTTTTACACAGACAAAAATGATTGTAGTAATGCTGTAGTTTGATTGACAAAGATATGTGCTAATCTTGAAAATGTCCAGGTCAAGCCATAAAGTAGTTTTGTTTTTGAGCATTGCATGACAACCACTGCTTGTATACATGGTTTGTAAAATACTCGTGAATAATGTGGTGTCGGACTTTTGTCAATGATGGTTTGCAAGTTTTAATCCATAGATGGGCGGCACTGCATTAGACTACTGATTAGTAGTGGAGCTGCCTCTTTCATGTCTGCTCTTTGTCTGTTTTCTTGCACTATTTTTCTCCATCTGAAGCCAGTGGCTCAGCACCTGGATTCAAAGCAAATGATCTCTAGCTGCCAAGTTTATTTGTTTACTCGCGAACAAGCTACCAGATCCTTATTGTTCCCTTGGTGATGACTTTGTTAACTCCAAGTTGGTGTCTCGTTCTTGCAGGTGCCATTTTCGAATGTTATGAAGAGTCTGCGTTCTTCAGCCAATAATGTTCGCCCTTCTGGACGGCTCTAGCATCAATTGATGACTTAGGTCGTGATTGAACTGATTAACTGAAAGTGTGTAACGTCCTACAGAAAGCTGAATGCGTTACTTATTTTTATCTGTGGAGCGCTTAAAACATACCGGCGTATATACCTGGTTGCCTTGGTTGAGATTTTTACTTCGTACATTATTGTTATCTCTATCGTATTTTGGTAGTGCATGGGCCAAGGAGCTGCATGTCTTAGCGACGCAATTTGGATCAATCAGCAGCCTTGATTAGAGAACCAATTGCTATCACCTAATGTTCGTTCTGACGGGACATTTTATCACGTTTGATAATGCACAGTAGATCATAAAAGTACGAAGTCAAATAAAGTTTTTGCTCGTCTAAAAGAAGTACATGGCGATGCTAGCGCGTGGAGTGTGGGCAGAAGCGGGGTTGTTTGATGCTAAGGACTAATCCCGTTACATGAGATGTTTAGCCATTAATTAGAAGTATTAAACAGACTAATGATAAAATTAATTGTATAAATGAGGGTTAATTCGCGAGATGAATCTATTAAGCCTAATTAATTCATAATTAGCAAGCCTAATTAATCTATAATTAGCACATGTAAGCATCACGTGGGTTAATTATGGACTAATTAGGCTGAATAGATTCGTTTCGTGAACTAGCCTTCATTTATACAATTAGTTTTATTATTATATTATATTTAATACTTTTAATTAGTGTGCAAAATACGTTGACGTGACAGGACGAGTCTGCGGACATTTTCCTTTTGTACAATCATAACACGGTCGTTGAAAGGTATTGCGCTTCACCTGCTTATCTCCGTCTTCTTATAAAACACAGAATGGCCGATCAGAAGAAAGGACATGTCGGTTCCTTGCTATTTATACGTGTATTGCTCGCAAGGCAGGAGAAGAATCTTGTCGGCACCTTTCTACTTATACGTATATCCCTTCCCAATTGAGTATATTTGTTTTTTTTAAAAAATGCTCCAACCTGTGCATATGATTAGGCCATGAAACCGCACCCAACTAGGATATATCAATCTGTTGCGCCAACAACCGTTTCGCCTGAAAATTTGATATTCAAAATACATGGCATCTGTAGGGCTACTATGTTGTGACATGATAGTGTGTAGATTCCCTGTTATTAGGACGGATGAACTAACTGATGGGAAAAGTTAGCCTACTTTGATTCTGCTCCTAGAAGATGAGAAGTGGTTGCTTTGACTGGTACTGTTGCTAGGAACACCCGTTCTTCTGAAGCTTCATCTACTGCAGTTTTGTCAGACCAAGGTGTACATAATCCATGCCCAGAGGCCATTATCATACTCACGACATCGACTTGGAACGTTGAAATTTCATGACGAACCGTGTAATTCCCACGGAACAATGTAGGTTCCTTTTCCAAAATCTCGTGCCTTATTTTTTGCGATGAAAAATTTCGTATAGTTTAGAAAAGGGAAAATTGCAAAAACACCCACAGGCTAGTGGGTTCAAATACACACTTCTTGCATCTCACCTCCTTACAACATATATACTCACGTAGACCAAGGAATTGAGATGCAGAAGGGTATACAACCCCTTCCGACATGGTATAGGTGTTATTTTTTTTTCCTCATTTAGAAAGCTGATGAATAACAAGAGACTACCATTGGGTGTTCTTGCGTGTGTAAAATTTACCCGTAAAAGTGAAAAGTTCAAAAAAGATTATAAAAGATCATGCTATCACTACTACCGTCACGTAAAATTTGAGTTTTGAAAAATAACACAAGACATGTTTTTGTCGGAGCTAAAACTCTTTTGCATGATAATCGATGATAGCACGCTGTATCGATTCATACCTTTTGAACTTTCAATTGTGCTTTTTAGTGTGCGGGAGCACCTCAGCTGTGCTCGATGAATAACCTATCTTTTCAGCGTACAATGAAGAATATGATGCATTACATGTCTACTAATTCCACCCAACATTTCTCATGTGTTGAACTGTCCATAGCTACTTTTACGGTACGCACTACTGGAGAAGTGAGCATTCGTCCATGATGTTAGTACCGGTGAGCTTTTGGTTCGGTACTAACGTGCGGAATTAGTATCGGGTCCAAATTTTCGATCCCCGGAGACCTTTTTAGCACCGGGTCACAACACCACCCGGTACTAAAAGGTAGCTTTTAGTACCGGGTGGTGTTGTGACTTGGTACTAATTAAAGCCACGAAAACTTTTAGTATCGGGCAGGTGTTATTGCCCGGTACTAAAAGTCTCTCCACGGGTTATTTCAAAAGGAAAACATATCTAACTCCATCACATGTGTTGTGTAGGTGAGAGTGAGATGGTAGGGAAGGTTCGTGCGAGGCTTGAGGTCGTGGGTTTGAATCCCACGAACCTTGCACATGGAACCTCTCGGCTATTCAGAAAATTTTTTCTTTATTTTTTTAGCGCAAAGTAGTACAGCTGGTAACATTCAATACTAAAGACCATTTAGTACCGGTTGGTAACATTCAATACTAAAGGTGAGGTAGCAGTGACGGTACTGTTGGATGCATGTAGGAGTTGCCATGGCTGCCTGCATGAGCTTCACACGGGAATTGAAATAATTAAAAAGAACCCTATGTTCCATGGAAAAGCTGAAGGGATCCACAAGAGGTATGCAACAACTTCTGCTCATGATTACAAGTACGACCCCGCTAAGATATTGTTGTGATACAAAATTAATCGAGAATACAACAAACGAAAGGTTACTCTTTTAGAATGATGCTCCATAATGTGGGCCGCCGTGCCGTATAAAAATGTGTTTAAAAATGAAGCAGCACCTAATCCGATAGAAGTCTCTTCATTATTTGGCGCCTTGTAGGCTGTAGCAGCTAGTGCGCTGTGTTCATTTTCTATGGAATCAGAAAAGAACCAAAGTCTATGACACGGAATAACAGATGAGCTGCATGAGCAGCTAATTCGGTCACCGGTCTCTCGCCAACACCGTTCCCGGTCACCCGGTGCACCAGCTCGATCGATCTGCAGTGTCCGGGTGCCATCCTGATCGATCGATTAGAAATCACTTGCTGAGTTTTCCTCTCCTCTCGTACTTCCTCTGTTCTGTTCTAAATTATTATTCGTTTTTAATTTTTCTAACTGCATAGCATTTACTACGTATCAAATATGAAAAAAAGTCATGAGAGCATACGTGCTAACGTACGTGCATCACCTGTCGTTCACGACATGCGGCTCGATCGATCGCGGCTGCACGCGTCGCCCGGGCGGCTCCGACCACGGCTTGTCTCGTCGCATTCGTGGTGCCCGGCGCCAGAGGGATCTCTATGCACGTCTCTGCTGACCTGACGAGCTGATCGCGCGCGGCGCGGCGCGGCCTGCCATACCACCGGACCCGGGCGCAGGGTCTCATGATTGCAGCAAAGGTTTTCTAGCTCCCCGTGACGGCGACGGTTTCGACGACGCCGCACCAACCGCGCGCGGCTCCGCCCCGCCCACCCGCGCGGCGCGCGCGCGAAAACGAACGAACCCACACTCGCCGCCACCACCTCCGCCGCGCGCGCGCGTCCGCATCACCATCACCCCTCCTTTTCCCTCCCGCTGCACTCGCCACCCACCGCCCCGCGCGTACGCTCGTACAATACGAGCGGCGCCTGGCTCACTCGATCCTCTGCTACGACGCGCGCTGCTACTTAAGCGGCTCATCACCTGCTCTCGCTCCGATTCCGGTCGCCTCTCCCTTTCGCTAGCTCACGCCGTCGTCGTCACAAGCTCACACTAGCTTTACGCGAGGGAAGCACGCCTCGCGGCTAGGGGTAGCTCTAGCCTCTAGCTCCACCTCCACCGCGGCGCGCGCTCGCGGGGCATGTCGGCGGCGGCGGCTCCCCGTGTGGCCGGCGCGGCCCGGAGGCTGTCCCAGTCTCCAAAGCCGGCCGGCGCCAGTAGGGATAAGGAACCTCCCCCGCCCCGGCGCGAGGACGCCGCGGCGGCGGCAGCCGACAAGGCCAGGAGGAGGCTGCTGCCGTCGGCCTCGGCCAGGGGCGCCGCGGCGTCCATGCTGCTGCGCCGCGCCGGCGCCGGCGCGGGTGGGCGAGGGAGCAGCTACGTGCACCCGTCGTCCTCGCTCAGCGTCTCGTGCGCGTCGGAGGCGTCCACCGAGTCCTTCTGCAGCCGCGCGTCGACGGGGCGGATCGGCCGCCGCCCGGCGCCGGGGCAGCCCGTTGGAGCTCCGCGGCGGAGGGCGGCGGGCTCGGCGGGGCCTCCTTCGGCGCGGCCGGCCACGTCCAGGAAGGCTGCCGCCAGCGCCGTGCCGCCAGGCGGTGCTGCCACTGCTCCGGTGGTGGTGCCGGTGTTTGGCTCGTTCAGTGGAGAGCCCACCGCGACGCCGGCCGGGCCGCCCAGGTGCCCGTGGGTTACCCCTAACACTGGTAGGTAGTCAAACAAATCATGTGCTTTATGTCATTTTCGGTAAGGTAAAGACAAAATAAGTGCTTATACAGTTACATACTGTATAGAAGCTATACGTACTAGCGTACTACAAACCTTAACTTATTATCACCTTTGGCAAAATGAAAAGATACACGTTCTAAAGAAAAGCTTCGGTAGAATCAACAGGAGTAAAATGCACCGCCGGTCTGTGGCATCTAGGTCTCTGAACTTTCAAATTTCAAAATGCAAAGTTTCAAATGCAATGTTAAGATCCTCAAACTTGCTAATTAACACCGCTACTTATTAACATAAATCGTCCAAAGTCCTCCGCGGTCCCTTTCTTCCCCAACTCCGGTGGCTTCCTTCTCCTCGGTGAGAACATGCGCCGCTGCCCTATGCTCCCTCCCTTGCGTCGCCCGGCCGTCATCATCGGTGTACTCGACCGCGCCACCCGAGCTACCATGCGTTGCGTTCGCGCCGACCATGGCAGCCCGACGCCCGTCCTACAAAACTGCCGCCGCCCTGCGCCGAACCGAGCCAACCCCATCCACCTCTCCTGCCTGGCCGCGTCGTCCTCCCTAGCAGGCTGCCATCGGGCCCTGCGCTCTGCCGCTTCCCAGCCGCGCCACCGCCGGCTATGGAACAAAGGCCTATCTCTCAGGCAAGCTCGGCACAGGGATCTCCGGTGCCTTCACCCACGAGCTCGCCGCGCGCGCTGCGGCCACCCTTCCCCTTGAGCTCCTCCGGCCGCCCTCCTCCTCAATTTCAGTGCGGCGCAAGATCTCCGCCCCTGCGAGCCCAGCGCGAGGAGATAAGGCACCCCGCATGTTCCATGGAGAACAGGCGGATGGAGAAACTGAAATTCCAGCCTCCCCTCCCGTTGATTTGCAAACTTTGGTAGTAAAATCAGTTCGCAAGAGACCAAGAAAGCTCCCAGTGCTAGTGATTGAGACCAAAGTCACTATGGGTAACGAATTCAGCTAGCGAGCATCAGGCGGGATTCTCTAGCACAGGGCAAGCTCAGGCGGGCTCTCCGGCAGCGGAATGCGAGGTCCTCCCTCGCGACAGGGCTAGCGCGTGTGAGGCCAAGCTCGCGGCACGGCAGAGCTTGGGGCCAAGCCCACCTCCCGCCGGCGAGGTACCCGACGGCCGACGCCGGTCAAGCGCTGCCCGGCCTGCTTGGCTGCGTGCGACCGGGAAGTAACGGTTTAATGGCAATTTGGACCTTGGATGAGTCGATTAGCGAGTTTGAGGATCTATATGTGCATTTTAAAGTTTAGGAAACTCAGATGGCATTCTGAGTTAAGTTTGAAGATCGGATGTGCATTTTACTCAATCAACAGCTATATATATAGTTAGGTTAGACGATCGACAAGAATAAATTAGCTTATTATTAACGGCTTTAACCATGATTTCTTGAATTTCAATTTTTAAGTTACTTCTCAGTGTGTTTCAAATATTGTAGGCAAGAAGCCTAAATTATATTAAATAAAACATAAGTTTTACATGCCTAGCTTGCAAACAAAACTTACAAAACCGACGGCATCCACACCGTCTTCTTCAATTCCATCCCTTCTCGTATATCCTTCAAGCCGCTGTGGACATCATAATAATATATATAGGTTGAAAACATACAATGTTACATACATGATACATCCATACGAAATATTTTTTTAAAGGAACTATGACTAGTTTAGTTCGTTGGGGTATTTGGGGTTATACAACAGATCCACCGTCTGGACTCAGGTCCTTATATTAGCTCAAATTTAGGTTCTTGCTATTTATAGTATAGTCCTTGCTTCTTGATTACTGGTCTATGATATTGGCCGGAGATCTTAAAGCAGAAGACTAATTCCTATCATACTAGGCTAAAGTTTAGATAAATCTAACTTATAAGTCGTTTTCATGCAATTATGAGTCCGTTTCTCAGAAGATTCTACCTATCATGGGAAGCTAAACCCACTCCGCCTATAGATAGCGTTTTTAATTGGAAGCTGGATTATGAGTGGTTGCGACTTGTATGATGTTTGCTAAGAATAACTCTCATGGTATTATGGGGCTTTAAGACTAATTTGTTTGTTGCTTAGAACTTTTCATATGGAAATTGACATTTACTTGCTAAAACGTGGATATTAGTCTGCATCTTCCAGCTTGTTTTCTGGAGAACTGCAGATTTTAAGCATATATCTTCTTGTCTTCTCATACTATTTTCCCTTCTACAGCACATTTTCTCTCATTATTCTTGGCTCTTGGGTAATATCGAAAAAAAATCACTACAGATAATCATGTTTTCTTGGTATCTATAATTATAGAGCATCTAAAAATTGTCATAGATTGCAGTCTTGATAATGCTAACATAGTATGGTAATCTAACAAGCAGACACTAGACCTTTCCTTGCTTCTCTCCCCTATTGTATAAATTGGGCTCCTACGACCATGCATAATAAGCTAAGCCATTGTTTCATTACCATTAGCTTCCAAGTTAATTACTAGCTAGTCTCTGGCACAACGCCTTGAGCAAGAATACATATATAGTTGCATTGAAATTACGAAGTAGCATTCTACTTTTATGTCAAGAAAATGAAGTATATCTTTTGTGACCATGCATATATTTGACGCCCTCGACCATCGGTTAGTCGGTGATGGTTAAATAATAAGACATCACAAACGGTTGGTGGTATAAAACATGCAATAAAAAGATGCACTAATAAAATGTTTGGTGGGCTGTCGGTTATCGAGCAACTTGTCAATTTTAATCTTCCAAAAAAGGGATTCCATTACACACTAACTACATGATGGAAGTACTATATTTATGAAAAACATTTAATTCTCTTAAACTTACAACTATTTAAACTCTGAAGTCTTAACTGAAGAATAAAGCTGCAATAGTGCCTTTGCAATTAAGCCTGAGTAATCGCCGTACTAACATGGCTATAGCCTAGACTATAACCAATTTAGGCACCCAACAACGGCATTCCAGTTTCCACACGCCATTCCAATTTCACCTAAAAGCATTGTCTTGAAAGCGAATTCGGATGGAAAGCATTATGGCGGCCCGGACCACCATCTTTTCTTTACAAAGATATATGCTTAATCATTGTTGTTCTCTTAGTTTAAGCACAGCTTAGCTTCGCATTCTTTCTGCAGTACAGTTAGCAGCTGGAAGCCATGATTATTACTATAGATATAATTTATGTAGTGCTAAGCTTGGAGCTCCTCAATGCTACTAGTTCTTTGCAGTTTTTGCTTAGTTTTGGCTGTGAATTGTGCCATCTTTTCTGTTCGACATACTGTCAGAGAACTGTAGAGTATTGCTTCGGTTTGTAACTTAACTTCAAAATAGGAAGTGAGAAGATCTGTTCAATCCCTTTTGATTATTCCTAGTTCCTACTCACCAGTCAGTCCTACCTACTACTTTTATCAGTCACCTAATAATCTTTTCCTCCATGATAGAAACAACAGTGTGAACAATAAGTTGAAATGCTTAATATTGTTCTTCTTTTTGGAAGATAAAATGCTTAATAGTGATCTTTGCTGGAATAATAAAATGCTTAATATAGTTGTACAATATTCCAATCTAAAGTGCCTCTAGTCTGGCAACCCTTAAAGTTATTCAGCCTTCTCCTTGAATGACCAGTTGCTTTCAGCTGACTGTAAGGACTTCATTGATTTGACCTTGCAACAGATCCCTGCTACGCTGCCTTCCATGACCAAGAATGGGGAGTGCCAGTGCATGACGACAAGTATGCTCTAAACCTGATCAGACCAGCTAATCTTCTCCCGAGACCTATGATCAGCAATAGATTGTAAAGTTACAATATTTAGTGCTAAAATGCAGGAAACTGTTTGAAATGCTCACTCTGTCTGGTGCACTGGCCGAGATGGCATGGCCTGCGATTCTCAGCAAGAGGGACACCTTCAGAGAAGTGTTCATGGACTTTAACCCTGTGTTGGTGGCGAAGCTGAACGAGAAGAAATTCTTGGCGCCAGGCAGCCCTGCTAGCTCCCTGCTGTCGGAACACAGGCTGCGCATAATCATCGAAAACGCACGTGAGTTGCTGAAGGTAAGCTGATCATCTCACTCTATCCATCTGTCTCCACCTAAATCTCTTGATGAGCCGGACATTATTGGCAATAATATACACTCGTTCATCCATAACACATTATGACTTGTTTTTTTGTTTCTGCAACTACGTCGTTGCTGTTGATAGGTCATAGAGGAGTTTGGATCGTTCGACAGCTACTGCTGGAGCTTCGTGAGCAACAAGCCGATGGTTGGCAGCTACCGGCACACGCGGGAGGTGCCGCTCCGGACGGCGAAGGCCGACGCCATCAGCCAGGACCTGATGCGCCGGGGGTTCCTCGGCGTCGGCCCCACGGTGGTCTACGCCTTCATGCAGGCCGTCGGCATGGCCAACGACCACCTCGTCACCTGCTACCGCTTCGAGGAGTGCCTCGACATCAAAGCCGCCGCCGCCGCCGCAACTGACGGCTACGGTGACAGTTGCAAGCCGGCAGCGGTGAGCGAGCAGGAGGTGAGCATGCTCTGTGGGCTGGTGCAGTGCGTCGCCCTGGAGCCGTCGAGAGCCGCCACAGTGATCAGCATCTCATAGAAGCCAGTCACAGCTGCAGTTAATTACCAGGTGATGACGAGTGAGAAGGGATTAGGAGATTTGATTCCACTTAATTGTGCCCTGCAATGCGTGCATGTGTAGATATGGTCGTGTTTGAGTTTGAGGGTGTGCATGGTTGTTGATGTGAGGTTTGAGAAATGGGGGTTTGCGTGAGCCGAGGGTGTTGAAAAGATGTGTAGGTAGGAGAAGAAGTTTCAGACGACGTGTTCACATTTCACATTCCATGTTGAACTAAAGGAGTGGTGGAGTGGAGCCGGTACAGATCTAGATCTTGTAAAGTTGCAAAGATTGTTCTCTAACCGATATGCAAAGCAAAAGAAAGTCTCTTCGTTCGGCTTTGTTTACGATTTGAGACGTGACAAGAAAGTGGAAAGAGAAACTAAAAATATGTTGAACGTCGTGACTAAAGTTAGTCGTTGCGTTGTCATTCTCAACGCTTTAGACGACAAAGGGAAACGCATGGAAATTAAACACGGGCAAGAGCACGGTTAGGGCGCATCCTTCAACTTGAGTTGCACTAATCGGCGACGATGAAGCAATGATGCTACCAATCATGAGGGGAAGTGATGAGGAGAAAACAATATTCAACTTGAGTGAGCAACTCGCCGGCGACCAATACACACAAATACCCCTTCGACTATCAAGTCGGTGCCCATGTCAAGATTATTACAACCAGCATGCGTTGCTAAAGAGTGGACGATCCTATGCCTCTAGCTAGGTGAAACTTTAAAAGAAGAAAAGATAATGGTGATAACAAATGACATGCTTGAGTTCAAAACTGAGGTTACATGCAGCTGAGACTAGAGGTCGAAAGCTGAACCGTCGATGTGCTGCTTCACCATCTATAATGGCGGCGTCTGTCTCCAGGATAACTCTGCTCATCTTCACAACACCAGCAGCTTGTTGGCCTCGTACACACGCCATGAGCTCTAAATGAAAGGCATCCATGTATAGCTCCTGTTGTTCTTCCTGCAGCAGCTAGGACCACACTGCCCATGTGATCCCGAGCGCAGAAACTCCATCTCCCTGTGTTACTTTCTCTTGCAAAAGATGCATCAGTTTTAATCTTTGTATGGTTTTCATCAGAAGCCGGTCAATTTTCCTCTTCAACCTTCGAGCTTCTTTTATGTTTGTCTCTCGTCTGTTTTTTCTTAGACAACTCTCTTTTTGTTGTTTCTTGGTGCCGGTCCCACTAGACCTACCCAATAATCTGCGTTTGTTTACACGGGCTCGGTCCGTTCACCGCGCGATACCGGATGAAAATACTGGGCCGAAGAGCGCACAAGGATGCGCATGGACGGGCTGGGCTGCGCGGACCCAAATTGCGTGATTGTATCGGCTGCTGTTATTATTTCATTGTAGCGAGTTAAACAAGGAGCTGAGCCGAATTGTTAGCTTGTTATGAGGCCGTGTTTGGAACTGCTCTGCTCCAGTTTTTTCAGCTTCACTCTCAAACTATCTTGCCAAATACCTCCAGCTCTAACAATCCCAACTTCAAAAAAAAGGTGGATCTAGAGGGCAACTCCAAGGTTTTTCTGGAGCACCTCAAAGGGTGCTCCGAAAACACAGGTTTCATACCTTCTCTTGGAGTTGGGTGGAAATTACCCACCAATGTCACTTGTTACGTTCGAGAGAACAATAGATCGACGCCCCCTCCTCCCCCCGACTGTTCATCAACACCCCCTCCCCTTCCCTCTCGCGACTGTTCTGTGCTGCCGCCGCCTCCTCCCCTTCCTCCGGCGTCCAAAAAAAACGGCGGCACGAACGTCGATGATGATGCTCAACCCCCTCCCCCCATCATGGCATACCGGTGAGTACTCCTCCGACCAGACCGATTTTGATCCAAACTCATGCCACCCAACTCCCGCGGCGGCGGATGCTCAGACGACGACGATGGCTACAAGGAGGACGGGATGCTGCATCAGCGCCTCATGCGCACGGGCTCGCGCGCTGACTCCTTCAATGTCGAGGCCTTCGATGTGCCCAGCGTGTACTGCCACCGGGTGCGCGCTTCCTTCATTTCATCCGCTCACTCAAAATGATTTTTGGTGCCGGCTAGGTGTTTGTGATGCTACCTGCGCCCACTGGCACGGCGTACCGTCGCCTTCTGGACCTAATAGGTTTGTTGTGGTAAGAGTATGACCATGAGTCCGCAATGGTGCTTGCTTTTGACATGATATGTTCCTGATTGCTTTTGGTGTGTGCATTTCTGCAGGTAATTTTGGTCTGTGCATAAGTGCATGTGTGTGAAGGTATCAAATTAGCATTGATGCAGTACTTTGGATAAGCATGCATGGACCATGTCAAATTAGCCTTGTTCTGATCTGTCTTCGGTTTCACGAATGATGTATTTGATGTACAATGCGTACTTGTGACACATATTTCTTTAGATAGATATCAAATTATTTGGTTCAATCTACTTGTTAGTTCAATTGGACTTTCAGTTATGGTTGGCTGGTTTGCCCATAGACAGTAGAGTTACTCTATAGATTTTTCCAGTACGTCGATCTTCATGCAAAAAATTAGACGAAGAACTGTAGCAAATGGGTACTGTAGGTCGCGCAAAAAACACCAACCCCAACCAAGAGCAATGAAGACTATTTCCACAATTCTTACAATTTCTAGAGCTAGAGTTTACAATATTAGCTAAACAGGTTCATAGCTCCCTATTTTTCTAGAGTTGGTGGAGTGAGCTAAAAAAAAAGTGAAGTTGTTGGAGTGGAGCTATTTTTTTGAGCAGAGCAGTCCTAAACATGCACTAAAAGAGCAAGCCGGCTCATTGAGCTCTAGTCCCTCTATGATAGTTTCTCTAGGGAAACATAATACAACATATGCTCATGGACCCACAAATACACGCACACAATCTCATCTTTATAACCGCCTCCGAGACTGAACTAAGATCGATGAAGTCGTCACTCATCACTGACGCCTCACTGTATACAAAGATGCCGTTAAATCCTAAAATACGTACTGATATAAATTGGAGGCAAACATTTGCGGATACTTCAAATAAAATAGTCCAACTAATGCTATTACGAGCGTGATTTCTGGTCGCAGCTATGGACACATGGCACAAGTGAAGTGCCTGCATTTTGAAAGTCAGACAACTACAATCTTCTCCTCTCTGAATAGGAAAAGAAGACTTTTATAGCTAACAAACATTGTATTTCGAATTGTGCAAATAATTTAGTACATACCACCTAGACTTGAGCAAAGTTCAGGCCGGACCGGCAAAAATCCTAGTTTCTTCCGGGCCTAAAATCTCCACCCAAACCCGCCCATTAACCCATCGGGTCAACAAAATTGGGCCTAATTTGGGCTGGGCATTTAATTCATTTTATGATTTGGGCTGGGCTCAAACCCGTCCATTTTTTTGCCGCGAAATCAGCACTACGTCCGACCCTAAATGAGTATCGGGCCGGGCTTAGCCCATTGAGCTCGGGCTGGACTATCGGGCTGGACTATCGGGCTGGGTCAGGCTAGGCCTATTTTGCTCGGGTCTAATACCACCTCTATTAAAAAAATACAATTCTAAATATGCAGTCTAGATGAATAACCAGTGGGACGGGAGTACATGATACACTTAATAATAAGAGGAGGTACGAAGTATTCAACTAAACATGTGATCTCTCTCTCTCAAGAAGAAACCGGCAAGTTCATTGCTGGTGGTCTATATACTTTTTTTTCCGAAACGAATGGTCGTGTATATACTGAAACTGGTTGCTCGTCACCTCTCCTGTGAACAACCGTGCTCCGTATGTGCGCTGCCGAATACAAGTCAGCACAGACCTCCTACTGGAACAGAATACAAAAGTCGCCTTCATGGACAGGGACAAAAAGGCAAACAGTTACACTCAAAGGCGCAATCTGAAGGGGTGTTTGGGAGGCATGTGCTAAATTTTAGCACATGTTACATCGGATGTTTGGACACTAATTAGGAGTATTAAATATAGTCTAATTACAAAACTAATTGCACAACCCCTAGGCTAAATCGCGAGACAAATCTATTAAGCCTAATTAG
>NC_028451.1:30918409-30924094 GCF_000263155.2 Setaria italica | reverse complement strand
GGGGTTGTACAATGAGTTTTATAATTAGTAGTGGTTTAATACTTCTAATTAGTGTCCAAACATCCGATGTGACAGGTACTAAAATTTAGCACCCGCTATCCAAACACCCCCTGAATCACACTCCAGGTGGCTGCTATTCATGAGTTGATTTGGCTGCGGCGCTGTGCCAGCATCAGGATCCGGGGACGCGTGCACGACCAGCACTTGTCGGATGGTCAGGACAAGCATGCAGATCGCGACCATCTTCAGCGCACGGAGAAGCCATGACTACTATGTCTGTCGACTGAACTATAAGTTAGTGAAAATTTGAAATAATTAATTTGTTGTGAGAGAAAAATACTGTTTTGTGACTGATAAGCCAACTGATAAACTGAAGCGAACAGAGCCACATGCAACTCTCTCTCCTGGATGGAAGATTGATTGGTACGTAGATGTTTCTTGCGGCACGAGGAATAAAGGATGTGCTAGTTATACACGGAGCAAATGGTTCCTTGCCCACCAATAAGGCTGCAACACACAAAAAAAATATCTAAAATTAAACAAAGTCGTTGGCTCAAAGAATATTACTATTAACTGGTCAAAGTAATTGCCAACAGGACACAATATTGTACCGTCCTCTTGCTATCATACGTATGCATATACGAGTTAGGTTGTACTTATCTTGTAGATGTCAACTCTCATATTGGCAAATGATTCATTGCACATCAAGGCTGCAACACACAAGAAAATATCTAAAATTAAACAGTCATTAACTAAAAGAATAGTACTCTAAGCCCACTCTCAACGGGGTTTCATTCTCATTAAATATAGTGTAAGAAGAGAGAGATAAAATAAGTTTCATAGGGATGAAACCTGTATACACTGTTTGAAAGGTATTTTGTGTCCGCATGTAGTCTTGGAAACAACAAACAATAAAACTGTGTATTGTATGAAGCTATTTCAACTACAAATTAAATGGTGGTATTTTTGGAAACATAACTATAAAAGGCCACTGAGAATGGCTTAACTGGTCAACGTAATTGCCAGTATTTTGTATTGTCTTCTCGCTACCACGCATGCATTTAGGAGTTAAGTTGCTAATCTTGTAAATGTCAACTCTCATTGTGCTTATTTATATATGTTGTTATGGAATATTCTCTTTTTCTCTCTTACGTCAACTACCATGATTAACCTAGAATTTTAATTATACGAAATTCTGTATATTTGTATACATACGACTGTACGAGATCTTGATCCATGTATCCCAGTGAGTTGCTACTTGCTTGTCGGTGTCTGTTAAACACCGATTTCACCATCCAATTTGTGAAAAACACTAATAGAAAAATGACCTTCTGTACTGGTTGGGAACCCTTTAGTACCGGTTTCGCAACTGATATTATTAGTTCGGTGGGGCCTTTAATACTAGTTGAAATAACCGGTACTAAAGGATATTACAAAATAAGAAAAATGAAACTCCCCCCATCCCTGCCGACCTCGGCCTCCCGCGGTCGCCCCCCGCCCTCCCCGCCACCCCACCCCACTGCCGGCCCCGCCGGCCTCGGCCTCCGCAACCGCCGCCTCCACTCCCGCTCCGCTGTTAGCCCTCACCGCCCTCGCCCTTCCGCCTTCCCGCCACCACTCCCGCCCTCCCGCCACTGCCGCTCCCGTCCTTCTGCCCCGCCACCGCCACTCCCACCGCCCCCGTTTGCCCGCCCTCCCGCCGCCGCTCCCACCGCCCTCCTTGCCGTCCGCTCGCCGTTGCCCGCCGCCGCCGGACCTCGCCTTGCCCGCCGTCGCCCGCCCCCCGTCACTCGTTGCCGCCTCACCTCACCCTGCCGCTGCTCCTCACTGCCGGTGAGGGGCGAGCGGAGGGGGGAGGGGAGGGGAGGCAGAGGAGGCTCCTTACTGCCGCTGCTCCTCACCGCACAGGAGACGAAGGGGGAAAGGAAGGGAGAGAGATAGAGGAGAGAGAGATAGAAGTGCTGAGAGACAGAGGAGAGAGAGAGATAGAAGGGGGAGGCGGGAGCGGCCGGGTAGGAGGGATGGATAAGTACCGGACGGGAACTCCTTTAGTACCAGGTGGAAGCTCCACCTGGTACTAAAGGTTATCTCGGGAACTATCCGTTAGGCCCAGTACTAATGCAAGGAACATAAGGTTTGGTCTAAGTACAGATGGATTCAATCCATTCGGTGAGTTTAGTAGTGGTCATAACACTTGGCCAGTGACCTTATGTATGTTCAACCTTCCGCCCTGGCTGTGCATGAAGCGGAAGTTCATTATGATGCCGGTAATTATCCAAACCCAAAACAATCTGGCAACGACATTGACGTTTACATAAGACCGTTGGTTGAAGAACTTTTACAGTTATGGAAAGAAAAAGGTGTACTTGTGTGGGATGAGGACAAAAAAGATACTTTTAATCTACGAGCATTGTTGTTCGTAACCATCAATGATTGGCCGGCACTTGGTAATCTGTCAGGACAGACAAATAAGGGATATCGAGCCTGCATATACTATTTAGATGATACTGACATCATGTATTTGAAATACTATAGGAAGGTCGTGTATACGGACCATCGTCGATCTCTCCCTGGTAACCACCCGTTAAAAAAGAAAGGGAAGCATTTTGAAGGGATGGAAGATAAACGTACAAAGCCTGTGCAAAGCCTGTGCACCGTAATGGTAAACATGTTTTTTCCTATGATAAAGGATGTGAGGGTAGTCTTTGGCAAGGGCTCTGGTAGCCAACCTCTTCCGAACGATGAGGACGGACATGCACCCATGTGAAAGAAGAAGTCTATATTTTGGGAGCTATCTTATTGGAAAGTCCTTGAGGTCCGTAATGCAATTGATGTGATGCACCTAATAAAAAATCTTTGCGTGAACATGCTTGGCTTCCTGGGTATATATGGAAAGGCAAAAGATACAATTGAAGCACGTTGGGACCTGAAATGTATAAAATAACAAGATGGCCTACGTCTAGAAAAGAGAAATGATGGACATTACTTACATCCTACCAGTTACACTCTCATCAAGGAAGAGAAGGAAAGCATGTTTGAATGCTTGAATAGTAGAAATATCCCATTGGGCTACTCCTCGAATATACATAATAAATATTTAAGAGAAGAAATTCATAAATCTAAAGGCCCATGACTGCCATGTCTTGATGACACAATTGCTACCTGTTGCACTGAGGGGTATTCTACTAGAGAATGTGAGAATGGCAATCATGAAGCTATGTGCATTCCTCAACATGATTTCTCAGAAGACAATCCAAGCAAACAATCTACTAAAGCTGTAGAATGATATGGTGCAATGCCTTATTAGCTTTGATATGGTCTTTCTACCTTCCTTCTTTAATATCATGACCCACCTTCTAGTCCATCTTGTTGAAGAGATTTTTGTTCTCGATCCTATATTTGTACACAATATGTTTCCTTTCGAGAGGTTTATGTTAGTTCTGAAGAAGTATGTTCGTAATTGTGCCCATCCGGAAGGAAGCATCGCAAAGGGATATGGAGCAGAGAAGGTCATTGAGTTTTGTGTTGACTTTATTGATGACCTGAGTTCGATTGGAATCCCTATGTCACGCCATGAGGGGAGACTCAAGGGAGAGGGCACACTAGGGAGGAAAGCTCGGATGTACATCGATGAGAGTACATTTCGTAAAGCACACTTCATGGTCCTGCAACAATCATCCCAGGTGGCTCCATATATGGAGGAGCACAAGACCATTGTATGGTCCTTAAACCAGGGGAAGACTGAGGCCTAGATTACACGTCATCATATTGACACTTTCGCCTCTTGGTCCAACTAGCATGGTTGGCTAGGGGTCTATCTATTTTAGTATCGACATTCCACGGATATGAGATAAATGGATACACATTTTACATGAGAGCCCAAGACCAAAAGAGCACAAACCAAAAATAGTGGTGTCTGTATAGATGCAATAGACAACAATGGAAGAAAATAGATACTATGGTATCATTGAGGAGATATGGGAACTGGACTATGGACCTTTAAAAATCCCTCTGTTTCGGTGCTAATGGGTGAAACTTACTAGAGGAGGCGTAACGACAGACAACTATGGAATGACAATAATGGATCTCAACAAGATTGGATACAGAGATGAACCATTCGTCCTAGCCTATGATGTGACTCAAGTTTTATATGTGAAGGACATGTCAAGCAAACCAATAAAGAAGGTTGCTAATAAGTTAGATGACCATCCAAAGTGCCACATAGTTCTTCCAAGGAAAAGGAAAATCATTAGAGTTGGGGGCAAGGCTGGGATTTTAGAACATGATAATTAGTTCGATGATCTTCCTTCATTTTCAGTCGAGGTTGACCCAACCATTTTGTTAGCCAAAGAGGACGCTCCTTACTTACACCGCGATCACAATGAAGGGACATTCGTTAAGAAGAAGATTATTAACATTCCATTAGATGATGATGTGTAATGTATTAGAACCATTATGCTGTGTTTTGTGATCAAGTGATAAAGTAATTAATAACGCATTGTAATGACATGTAATGTATTCTATGGGTTTATGCAATTTTCTTTTTATTAACAATACTATTTGCAAAGTCTCATCCTATTAAACAAGAACTAATTTTTGCATGGTTAAAATATTAAATATTTCATTTTTAAGCACCATTAAAAATTAAACAATAAATTTAGAAATAATTAAACAAGTACAAGTTATAGTCATGGTAAACATGTTAGTAACACTACATGCACTATTTTTCTAAATTTTTGCATGGAAAAAATATTTTTTTTCAATTTTTAAGTAACATAATATTATGACCATTTATGACCTATTACTAAATTAAAATTACTAATTTTACTTGATATTTAACTACATCTTATACTTTTATAAAGTACATCTAATCAACATCAAGCTAACAAACTTTTTTTTTGCAATTTTATGAACGTTATTTGATTTACTATGCAATAAATAAGTATAATAGCAATTTTAAAAGAAATGTAATAAAACAATATCTTAGCGGGAACGGGCTATAAGCCCTTTAGTACCGGGTGATAGCTACACCCGGTACTAAAGAGGGGCAGTTTTGTTTCGCGCCCTCTGGGCCCCTTTAGTACCGGTGCTAGCCACCACCCGGTATTAAAGGCCTAGCACCTGGTACTAAAGGAGGGCATATAAGCCCATCCTCTTCTCCCCCAACACTTAGCTGCACGTTGTTTGATCCACGCTGCCTCCTTTTCTCCCCGACGACACTGCCACCCCCCACTTCGCCGCCACGGTCGTCCACCTCCTCCATCCACCGGTCGCGTCCTCCCTGATGACGCGCCACCGGCTTCCTCCCCAACCTGGCCACCAGAGCTCACCCCACTTCGCCGCCTCCTCTCCCTGACGACACCGCCGCCCCCAACTTCGCCGTCGCGATCCTCCTCCTCCTCCACCCGCCAGCCACGTCCTCCCCGATGATGCGCCGTCGGCCTCTTCCCTGACCCGGCTGCTGGCTCCTTCCCCACTCCACCGTCCCCTCTCCCCGATGATGCTGCTGCCGCCCACTTTGCCACCGCAGTCCGCTTCCCTCTCCACCCGCCGGCCGTGTCCTCCCTGATGACGCGCCGCCGGCGCCCGCCCCACTCCGCCGCCTCCTCTCCCCAGTCGATGACTTCACCGCCCCCACTTCGCCGCCTTGGTCCTCCTCCTCCTCCACCACCAGCCGCACCCTCC
>NC_028451.1:30904283-30918309 GCF_000263155.2 Setaria italica | reverse complement strand
TTGTCGAGGGAGACAATAATGTGAAGCAAGGCGAGGTATATCAATTATTATATGTAAACATGATTTGAATTCATGATCAATCATGATTATTAGGAATTAATAGTTTTTTCATTTTCATCCATCTGAATCAAGCAGGACTAAACAAAAATGAGGCAAGAAGAAAAAGCTAGAGGGACGTATCATCATCATGGAACTTAATGAAGAGAGTGAACCAATTACTCTAGACAATGCTAAGACAAAATTGGTGAATCAAATTAGGGATAATATTCCACTAAGCTTTCAGAATTGGAAAAGCCCTGAAACCAATGAGAGCATGGTCCCCGTACGTGAGGTCCCCATAAGTGTGGTCCTTGAGCGAGAGAAGGAAATGATATGGGAGCAAAATAAAACAAAACTTCACATTTATAGGTGTAGATGAAGCACAAGTGAAAGATTGGGGCTTTAGGAAGGTTGCAGTTGCTTTTCCGACGTACAAGAAGAACCTGCACAAAGACTACATAAAGAAGGGCCTTACACCAGATTTCACGAAGCACCCGAAGTTAAGAGATCAATGGGATTCATTTGTGCAGTACAAGCAGTCAGAAAAGAGAAATAAGGCAACTAAAACCAACACCGACAATACTTGTCAGAAGAAGGGGCTCATCAAATGGCTTGGGCCAAGAGCTTACAAGAAGGGGCTCATCAAATGGCAGAAGATGGAAAATGACATAATTGCTAAGGGAATCATACCGGCAATTCTCGAATGGCGAAACAAGCAAAGCATTGGTATTATGCTCATGATGTCACACTCAATCCCGAAGATGGATCATTTGTGTTCAACCAAGAATTAAGAGAAGCGGCTACGAGGCTTGTTGACTTAATAAAGGCTACGACCAAAGGAACTTTCGTGCCTGATCGAGAGAAGGACGAGCTGACTATGGTACTAGGTAATCCAGAACACCCTAGACATTGCTGAGGCAAAGGCGCAATTTCATGGAAGTTTGCCTTTCGTGAGCACATTGATTCCTACAGAAGTCGCCAAAGAAGTAAGGCCAAACACGGACAACAACTGCGAGAGTTGCAAGAATATGTAGCTTTGACAGACGCAAGAATGGATGAAGCAATCAAATGGCGTGTGGCTATAGCTCTTAGCAAACAAACCAGTGAACATGCAGCTGCATTATCAGGGGCTAATGTTGATGTAAGCCCCTCTCAGTGTCAAAGCAGCATCGCTTCCACGGAAGTCTCAGCTGGAGGATCTTCTGACATGGTTGAGGACAACCAACACCACCCCGTGGACGACATCACTGGGAGAGCCCCTTGTGAGCTTTATCTCCCATGAAAAATAAGCTCATTGTGGTGGCTTATGATGTGGTTGAATAACCGACACAAGGCCAAACATTTGATGGCGTGGAGATTCCAGCTCGGGGTTACGCTAAAGTTGGGGTGGACTGAGTGGTTGATGGTTGGGATGACCTAGAACTGGAGATCCCTGGAGGTGATGTGGAAAAGAATCTAGGAGAAGCCATCCACGGTTGGATTCTATGGACCAAGCGCTACATAAGGATTCCGCAGTCGAATCCCCCGGCCTTGGGATCATCTCCTCGGGGCTCAAGAGCAAGATCACCTACGCCTTCTGCCAGGGCACTCTCTCCACTAGCTGACAGGGATCCTAGCATGAGTCCACGCATTCCACCAGCTGACAGGGATCCTTGCATGAGTTCATGCTCTCTACCAGCTGATAGGGATCCTAGCATGAGTCCACCTCCTCCTATTATGAGCAAGGCTACACAACGAAAGATGCCTTTAGAAGCTAAAGAAGAAGCAACCAGAGCGTAAGAAAGCTGATGAAATGACTGATGCGGAAATCAACGCAGTAGTGGATGCTGAGGTTAAAGCTCAATTCGCACGAAAGCCTCCCGTGAAGAAAGATCCACCACCTTATAAGGTTAAATTTTGGACTTTCATTAAAAACATGTATAAAAAGCGGCAGAAACTAGTGTTATCTAAGTACGACCGCTCAATAACAAAGTCTTATCAGAAGAAGAAAAGGGGTCAAGTATTCCATAGCTCGGAACCCAATCCAACCAATCGATTACCCCGCTCCAGGTGCTTTCGGAGTTTGATCAGAACCTGCTTATATTCACCAAAGATACAAATCTTACCGTAGCTCAAATTCGAGGGGAGGATCACATCCCAAAGCATGCTGGGGCTGGTAAATGGAAATTTAAGTTAGGGAAAGAGTTTGTGTGGCCATAGTTGGTGGATCGTCTTCCAACAAAGATGTACAAATTGCACCAATTGTACATGGAGGCTTCAACTACTAGTTTACTCATGCTCAGAGTTCGGATTGGAGATCAACATTATTTCTGTGGGGATGCCATTATAAATGTGCCACTCGAGAAAGTTTATTTCCTTTACAATCAAGACGCACTTGTTAAATCACTCATCATTTCCTAGGTTTTGTAATTGTTTAGTTTGCTCTAACTTCAAAATCCCCGCTCTAGTCAATGTGTGACGTCTTATCTCCTATTCTATTTTGTATCATGCAGGATGGAAATTCAAGCTTGCCAAAGGAAAGGATACTATGATGTCGGCTTCATGGACCCGGATGTTATAAATGAAGTAACTGTAAGAGATAAACCAAATTGAACCTTGAAGAATATATATAATCTTTGAACCTTGAAGAATATATATAATCTCTTGGACAAGCAACATTACAAGAAGTACATACTGCTACCGTACAACTTCAAGTGAGCATGTTTCCCATCTCTTTTATTTTTCAAACTAGCAGTTAAAAATAAGACTAAATAGCTTTTGGCTATGCATATATGTACAGCTTCCACTGGATACTCCTTGTTATCATGGTTGATCGAAGCACGGTCTATATCCTGGACTCTTTGAGGAGACCAAGAGATCAATACACCAACCTTGTAGTCATGCTTAACAAAGTATGGGCTCGCTTATGTCAACATCACTCAGGTGAATTCAAGGAGCAACTTGATATCAAGCCTAAATTCCCGATATGTATTGAATTTGCAATCTCATGTCACTTTCTTGAACACAACAAATATTTCATAACTTCTTTTGACATATATATAGTGTTTGAGACAGGATCCGAGCAATAATTCATGCGGATACTACATATGTGAGTTCATCCATGACTTTGTAGGTCCGAAGCGTGTGATCGACCACGAACTCAGAGTACGTAGACAAAATTCTTAGCAATATATTAGTTCTAATTGTGTAGATCCATTGATCTAATATAATAACCTTTGCTAATGACATAGATGATGCACATGAAGGAAGCACTCCTCGAGATGGAAAAAATCAGGGCAATTCAAGAACAACTTTGTGGATTTCTTTTGGATGAGGTAGTAAATCCAGCGAGAGAGTTCCATAATGATGGATCAAATCTGCATTACCGTCAGGACTCGTGTTCAGAATAGTTGATCCAAAATGTTCAACTTTGAAAGTTGATGCAATGTAATATTGTTCATATATGAGTATGCACAGTATGTCTATGTATAATATTATCTCAAATGTAATATTATAAATTAAATATAACTTTATATAGATTAGCGTATTAGAACTAGTATACATGAAGGAAACAAATATGAAATACTAATTTAGAATAAAGAAATAGAAAATAAAATAAGAAAAGAAATATAAAAGAAAAAAATACCTTAGTACCGGTTGGTAATACCGACCGGTACTAAATTGGCCTCATCCACGCGATGTGGCATCCAATTTAGTACGGTTGGTCAACCCAACCGATACTAAAGGGACCCCTTTAGTACCGGTTATTTGACCTGGTACTAAAATACCCCCTTTACCGATATAGCAATACCAGTTGCACAACTGATACTAAAATGAGGTTTCCACCCGATACTAAAGATGCATTCACCAGCAATGTAAATTAATAAAGTTCATGCCTTGCATTATTATTTTGTTTGGGAGGGTGGCATTGCATTGCTGTGGGCTTGTCCATGTTGAGTTTGTGCTAATCATCGATAGATTTCACATTGAAAAAGACTCTTTTAGTTTAGCCATGTATGCCCCGGCAGTGTTACACTGCTGATGAACTGATACATGTGTAGGTCCCTCCATGCTGCCGCCGAGGCCCTTATTTTTGAGACTTGAAATGACACATACAGGCATACAACACACACCCCCACACACACGGAGACCAACTGATCAAGCGCCAGATAAGCAGACATCACGCATCACGGTGATCGGTGAGAACCAAGGACAAGGACATCACGCATCACAGTCTTGCCGAAGCAGGAGCTCGACACGGTGCAGTTGGCAAAGCAGGCGATGGGCACCTTGCTGAGCACGCACGTTGCCGCGCACACGACAAGGCAGGTCTGGCACGACGACGGGCAGATATCGCCCACATTGCCGTCGCCGTGCTGCCCCTCCAGGAGGCCCAGCTCCTCGGCGACGTCGTGCTCCACGAGCTCCCGCAGCAGCAGCTCGCCGGCTACGGCGGCCTGCTCCTGGTCATCCCGCGACGGCGGCGGCGGCGACGACGCGAGGGCCGGCCGCGCCAGCAGGTCCGATGATCCGACGCACAGGAGCAGCATGCAGGTGGCGGCCAGCCTCAGAGCATAGCAAGACGCCATTGCAAATTCTCAGCAGCTAGTTTCGGTTGCAAATTGCAATGTGGCCTGGAGCAGATGCAAGATGGTTCTTGATCGCTTAGATGTGAGATGCGATATGTAGCAGTAAGGCTTTGCCATTTATAGGGAGCAAATGAATGAATGGATCTTGCACGAACGAAGGAAATTAAACTGAAACTGCTTGCTGGGATCTTTGGAAGATGAAAGACGCTTAATTGGATGGGTTGCTGATTTCTTCATGCATGAAGGCAACGGACTGATGAAATGCTGTTTACTCCAGGAAGCAAGGAATAATCCCAATTATTATGCACGGTTCCACCGAACTGCAATGCAACAACCAAAGCGTACAAGGCTTTTTAGATATACTCGGCTCCTGCACCATCAAGCGCTCAGGCAAGTTGCCACTCCGAACAAGACTTAAGAAGGGAACCGTACGACGCCAGAAGGAATTCGATCCATTTGGTACAAGCTTATCATCATGAGGTACTGTTAATCGGTCCAGTGCAAGCAAGTTCATTTGTTTGACAAAAGTCCTTTCTTTTCCAATGCTTTCAAGGAAAGCGTTAGGATTGAGACGAGATGAGGGGGTGAGTGAACACTGACGATACCCAATACGTACCGGCTGAAGAGTTCCAGCTACATTTTCTGTCTGTTTTGCCACGCAAGAATTTTGCAACAAGCAATGCGTTGATAACTCATGCTGTCATGCACATCCTTGCTTACAAACAGTGAAGCAGGCAAAAAAAATCCCTTGCGCGCAGGTAACATACAGAGAGGGTATGCTACATATTGATGGTATACAATTATTTATTCCAGCCTTCTTCCGAATAACCCAAACAAAATATAGGGCGTTCCATTTATCATTGCCAGTAGCAACTAGCCACATTTCTTGAAGGTCATATGAAATACAGAGAAGACAAGGCATACGTTAAGGAAAGGTATACGAAGCATATGCAAACAAAATGTGGCTGTTAATCAAGTAACAATATTCTGTAATAAAGTTGCTCAACAACTCGGTTGACAGCTACAGCTACCCTCTCAAATATTACTGGCCAAAGAAAGTCCAGTATAGTTTTTTAGATGCACGGTAGCAAGAATTGAATCTAAGAGAAGCAGCATGGTGATAAAGGTAAGGCCTCTCTTTTCTTTGTTTTTTATTGTGCATATGATACGGCTGAGACTTATATTGCAAAATCAAAAAAAAGTGAACTTTTTCAGTCACAACTATTTTTTTTCCGACACGGTAAAGCAAGATGAACATGTTATTCACATGGTCACAACACAAGAAGTGCTTCAGTCTGTTAATAATCGACGCCATATGAAAACTCATAGCACCACAGGAACACCAATCTGTTAATAATCGACCAAAGCTGCCATATCTTGCAGCTGAATGAAACCAATTGAACAAGGATATACAATTAAAATGCTTTTCCTAGCTTTTTTTGTGATATACTGAATTGAACTTAACTGCATATGAGAATGTAACATAAAAGCCTTCGTGTGAATTGATCAATATCAAAGATGCAGGATTACGAGATCACTTGAGCACATGAACTCTTTCAGTTAAGCAAGACCACGAAGGATGGAAGCTGGTGGTAGCTTCCACTACCAAGGAGGTGACAGTCTACTTAGATATTACCTAAAGCTATGTACAGACTACAGAGTTTGCATGGTGTCTAGCGCTTGCAATTCTCGCAATAGTGAGTGGTCTTGTCCATAGGGGCGGCGCAATGGTAACAAAAGTACTGCTTACACCTTCAAAAAAAGAACAATGTGTTAGTGACATGATTGAGACTAGACGAATACCAGCAACAATATTAAAAAATCTCTGGTGTTTAGAGAACCTGTAATGTAAAATTGAAGCAGCTCCTAATTCGAACCAGCCAACAACAAAAACACTTGCTAGAAGGCGGTACAAGCCCATAACTTGATAGGAAATAACTCTTTACCCAACCCAGATCCTCACCACATTTGACAAGCTACTGGCCGTTAGAAGTTGGTTTTCATGACAAATACAACCTAGTTTCACTTAAGTGACCCATTTGTGGCACTTTGAAACATGACAAATGAGCACTCGAATACTCCCTTTCATACATAATAATGAGGCATAGACTTTGCTAGTCTTTCAGCAAAACATAGGACGTGAAGACGAGCTAATAATGTTTAACGAGTTTATAACATTATTTGGTTTCCCTCTTTTTCAGCATTCATGACTACAAATTTTAAATATACATAAGGGGATGTCATTACATTCAATAATTCCTTCTGAGAGCAGCTATTAAAAAGTAAAAGCAAGATATGCTGTTTGTGGAAAAGGTCAGCAATCAAACCAGCTCCTAGCTTTATCATTGTACTACACATAAATAGTAACCAAAGCTGCATGTTGACTAGCTCCACTATGACAGGACCGGAAAAGGACTACACATTTTTGAGACTGGTGTAATGGCCATCCTTCAAGTACAGAACATAAGATAACAGTAGTGTCACTACCATGAACAGATGAGTAAGGAAAAACGGAAGATGTTCAAAAAAGTTAGATTTGACGTGTCTAAAAGTGAAGGGAGATGGTATTATATTCCATCATAGTAGTAATTTCTTTCACTCCTTTCTTGTCAGAATTCATCATCTTCTTTTTGTGCACATGAACAGCATCTCAAATTTTGCCAACTTGTAGCCCTACTCTGCCTTTCGTCCTAATTTCATACTACATTACTGTAGTCATTATAAAGGAATATGAATTGCAACATACCTGCACTTTATTAGCAAGCACCCAGACGTTCTGGAGACGTACATCTTGCACTTGGGGCACCTTTGCCATTTCTTCTTGTTAGCGAGCTTTTTAAGCGTCAGATCATCCTCCCCTTTCTCATCATCTCCAAGCTTCCTAAACTCCTTGCATTTGATCCCATCATGCCACGCAACGCGGCATCGTGCACAGAACAGTCGGTGGCAGTGTGGGCACTCTGTTTCCCTGATCTTTACCAACCCATCATTTATCAACAGAGCTGAGCAATCCTTGAACGGGCAGTACATCTTATCATCCCCCAGTAGATTCTCGCACAGCGCAACATTCCACCGGTCAAACAGTTCAGGCGGGACAATATCCCGGCACAGATCCATCTCGACCACGCCGTCCTCGCACTCGGGGTCAGGGCACCCGACCACGGCCACGTTCTCGGCGATCTTCCCGGCGACGTACCTCCCGACGCAGCTGTTGCAGAACGCGTGGGCGCAGTGGCTCACAGCAAACTTCTCCGAAACCTCAACCATCTCAAAGCAGATTGCACAGTTGAAGCGGCCGCGCTTGGAGCGCTTCTTCTTGCGGTCGCCCGACCCGTCTTCCACATTGCGTCAGGTCAGGAGGATTAGGGCAGTACCAAGTGAATCGTGCACATCTAGGTATCAGGTGTGAAGAATTAAGATTCATTTGGGAGTGAAAAGGTACCTTCCGACGAAATCTGGCGCTTCCCCTTGCGGTCGGGAGGGGGTTCTCGGGGGTCGGAGACGCCGTCGGGGCGAGAGGAGGAGGGGGAGGCGGATGAGGAGGCGGTGGCGGCCGGTGCGCGGGAGCGGTCGAGGGAGAGGAGGATGGCCTCCTGGATCTCGATCTCCTCAGGGCTGTACGACCGGGCGAAGTAGGCTTGCGCGTACCCGTCCTCCTCGTCGGAGGAGATGTAGATGGGGACGTACGGATCGCCGTCGGCGGCGGCGGCGGCGGCGGAGGCCTCCATGGCCGGCGAAGGGGTGGGGCTTGAGCCTTGACGGCGGCAGGCAGTTTGCGTTGCTATCTCTTGGTCAAGATGAGAGTTTGATGTGGGGCCGGTTCGTCAGCCAGTCGTTGCGAGGATGGTGGGACGTGTGGACGGGCAGGATTTGGATTTTGCAAGACAGTCGAGATTTGTGATGATTTCTGTGCGAATAAAATGGAAATCGTGGATAGATTATAGACCAAATTGTGTCCAACGCCACGACGCCAAACCCATACCATGGCAGAGGCTGAGGGAAGGCGGTGCAAACGGAACGATCGTCAACTTGGAAGCACTCATAAATTCACAACGCAAACACGTCTATGATGAAGTTCCGATTCTCGATAAGAAGTGATTTGTTATAATTCTCTAGATTTAATTTAAAGTATGAAGCTATTCTGAACGGGAGCTAAATCTAAATTAGGGGGGAAATGTTTAGTAGATTCTCAATAAGAATTTTATTTCATCTTACACGCCCTTAATTCATTTATGATAATCACTCACCGAATAGTATAGAATCATTTCATTACAAATAACTGTTGTTTGGTAGAGCTCGTCTTAGATACAGCCTAGAAGCTGCTTTGAGAATCTGTTTGGTTGGACCCGACATATGAAAAAATTGCTCTGGGCTGTGAGCTGTGATAAAATCTGTTGTGAGTAGTAAGAAAGTTGAAAGTCGTTTGGGCTATGAGCTGTGATAAAACCTGCTGTGAGTGGTGAGAAAGCTGAAAGCCGTTTGGTTGGAATAGCTGTGAACCTGTAGATTTGGCTAGAAATGTCTGTAATACCTCGGAAAGTCTCGGAGACTGTTGATATTCAAATTTATTGTAAAACAGTGTGTTGTTCACTAATTCGCATTAGTGCATAATTGAGCATCATGGCATTGCATTTGTTTAAGCACATTTAATTGTTGTTTATTGCACAAATCCAACTTTGTGAAGTAACTTAAAATTTTGTTATGCAACTGTGGCTCATGTTATTTTATTTAAATACTAGATGGAATATGATGAATTTACAATATTTTTGCATAATTTTTGGATGACTCATTGGAAGTGGGAAAGTTCATTTAAAAAAATGTCGCCATGCCCATCTATCAACCTGTTCTTCTCCCTCCTCCAGCTGCCATTACCGGCGATTCGTCGGCCATGGCGTATCTCCGGTCGATTCGCTACATCCACGGCTTCCCCTTGTCCACACACAGCTCCGTCGCCACTCGCCCGCTACTCTCCCTTGCGGACCCAAGCTTCCAACAACCGCCTCCACCTACCTATGCCGCCGACCTGAGCTCGTCGTCGGCCTGATTCGCCATTGTGGGTAGGTCTCCGGCTGATTACTCGCGCCCTCGGCTTCCCCTAAGCTCCAGCACCCATTCCACCCCTCACCGCCCTCTCTCGTTCGCTGTGCAGGGCTGAAGGAGATGAGGGAGGAGCCGAGCCGGAGGTGCTAGTGAGGAAGCGGTGGCCTGGAACCTGCGGTGAGGAGGGCTGTGAGGAACAAGTGATGTGAGGAAGCGGTGGAGGGGCAGCTGGCTAGGGCGGAGAGGGGTGGCTGGCGGGGACTCCAACCCTAGTGCTACCGGGGGGAGAAGCAAAACTGAGTTAGGTGTGTGTTGCGGGTGGGAGGGGGTACAGGGCATCAACAGGGAAAAAAGATCGAACCGGCACAACATAATCAGTGGTAGGTGTGTACATTTCGTGAAAACTCTTATCCACATCCGGCCACAGCACCTCCTTGCCTGCGGAAGCAGCTTTCTTGAAAGTACCTGGGAGGAAGCTATCCCCTTTGGTTGACTTTTAGCTTTCTTTTTAGCCAAAGCACCTAGAAAGCCAAATCAAAGGGACCTGAGAGCCCTGCCAACAAGCTTGACTTCCATAAAAATGGTATGTGCCTGTGCGTTTTAATTTTTTTCCCTTAACGGGATACGAAGGAGAGCTGCCTATCATTAAGATTTAAGTAGCACGTGTATGAGCTTATTACGACACAAATCATATACTCCTATATAAGAGTTCTGTATGTATCAAGCAAATTGATCATGTTCAAAACATGGCCAGTTAAGGATTTGTTAATTGCGTTTAGATTGATAGGGATTGGCAGAGCATATATATAGCTCAATTTCTCACTTCTCGTTCCATGACAATCCACATCAAATAGAAATATTAAAGCGTGCGAGCTAAGTAATCCTTTCCTGATGATCCAGATCTGGAGCTAGGAAATCCTAGAGCTAGATGAGCATAAGTAAAGTGTAAAATAAAACAGATTATATTAGACTGTTTTTGTTGGATTGTATGCATTATCAATCTGCCATGGTCCTGTATATGTGAAAGCGCACATATACAATTATGCACATTCTCACGCACACGCATACAAATGTGCATCTAACACGCGATATGCTTTACACACACATTCCCTATTTTCGTACGTGTGCAGTGTGCACACATGCTACACAAAAACTAATAATATACGACGGCAATGCTAATAATAGTGGTTATTCAGATTCAAATTATGCTAGTTGTTGGTAGGAAAGCTCTTTCGGTGGTTGTGAATTTTTTGGAGGATCCTACAACATAACGGAGGTTGTTCATGCGGTGTTTCACTAATTTTTTTAATAATCTAACATGGAAGATATCATGCTTTATTGGTAACTGCAAACAACAAGCCACATCTTTACTGTCCTATGCCAAATCACGTTGCTCGCCACCTTTAAGGGTAACATTAGCGTATAATCTTTTCACATAGTGCTAGCATAAACATGTCATGAGGTGCCATCAGCTTCACATGCTCCAATGTTTAGCTTCCTAAGAATATCTAAGGGCGGGACTCTGGAGGAATAAAATAACTTTGCCCATTTCTTGCCCTTTGGGTGGTTTGAGGGTGGTTTTGAATTTTCTAGAAATTTAAAAAGTTTAGGTTTAATTAAAAAATCATAACTAATTCATTTCAAATCAGTAAAATATCAAATTGGTGCATCTTTTCCCAAAAATGTAACCTATATGTTGGTGTTCTATTTGGCATTATTTGAATCTTAGTTGTTCATGTTCCTTGTATTTTATTAAAAGCAATAAAATATTAGAAATGGTAACAAATATGATGTAAACAACTCCAAATAGAGTACCAACAAATAGCCTATATTTTTAGAAAACTTTTGGTACCAACTTCATATTTTTTGGATTTTAAATGAATTAGTTATAATCTTTTTGTTAAATCAAAACTTTTTAAATTTTTAGAAAATGTAAAACTACCCTTGAAACCACCTAAAGGGTCAAATTTGTCCAATTTTGACAGTTGATGGCCTTCCTTATCCAGTTTTATAATTGCAGATGCACTTTTCCCATGACTCCAACTCCAGGTGGAGCTGCTCCACTCCAAAACTCCAGGTGGAGCCAGCTCTGGATGGAGTTGGAGCTGTCTAGTGAGGGTGTTTGGCTGGGAGGATGTCCCTAGCTCCAGAAAAGAGGAGTTTGAGGGTAGATTGTCTTTCTTGCCCCTGGTTCGATTTGAACTACTTATCACAAATATAAAATGAAAGTGCATGCATTGAAGTCCAAAATAATAATATAAATTACATGTTCCAAAAATTTAAAAATCCAAAAATTTAAAAATGTGAAATAAATTCATAGTTCCAAAAAAAGGTCGTTACAATAATCATTGCACTAATTCCATGCTAGGGCAATTGATGTAGCCATACTATCACGAAAGGTATCCATAGTCACAAAGCTTGATTCCGAAGTTGATCCATCGGAGGCATGTTGAGACACGGCATACTTGTTGTATCTTTCCGGAATAGTAGGCATGTAGGTAGGATCTCTATCAAAATTAGCAAAGTCCACATCAACGCTAGCATGTTCACGTATGAAATTGTGTAGAACCATAGTAGCAGCAATAATCTTCTTTTGTGTGACCATAGAATAACTGGGCATCTTGTAAAGGATTTGCCACTTCATTTTTAATACTCCAAATGAGCGCTCAATAACATTACGAACAGATGAGTGTATACGGTTGAACTTCTCTTTTGGAGTATTTGGTTCCATACCTCGATGCCACTCGGGTAAGTGGTACCTTTCACCCTTGTATGGAGCGAGGTACCCCGGACGATTAGGATAGCCCGCGTCTACAACATAGTACTTGCCTACATATATGTAAAATAAGATAAGTTTGTGCATACAAATATGAAAAGGAATATAAGAAAAAATCTTTACCTTGAGGAGGATGTGGGAAGACATTTACATCTGCTTCCAATGCATGGTACAATACACTAGTGTCATGCAAAGAACCCGGTTGACCCGCAGCCACATAGGTGAAGCGCATATCAAAATCACAAACGGCAAGCACATTTTGAGTTGCAATTCTAGTCTTACCAATATATCTCACTTGTTCTTCAGGTGATAAGTACACACGAATATGGGTTCCATCAAGTGCACCAATGCAATCCTTAAAGTGTGGATATGCTCTCTTGTCATTCCTAATCCTCTTGTGCACATTGCGAAAATTAGGATCTGTTGGTCTCAAGAAATCTTGTGCCATGGCAACCACACAATCTAGAACTTCATGAAATTTTCTACTAATGGTTTCACCTGAGTGTTTGAACTTATTTTGTACTCTTCTATTTGACTCACACCCACCACATGTGAATAGAAAAATGGCCAACATTTCATGAGTATTCACGTGCTTCGATGGTTTTAATCCGTACCTCTCAACCAACACATCATGAAGATCTTGAAAAATAACCTCATTCATCCGAAGCATTCGGTGGCACTCCCCTGGAGTGTTTACTGTCTCCATCAGCCATCCCATTCCACTTTGTTGTGAAAACACAAACCTCGGAGGTGCCTTATCCATATATGAGTCATGATAACTTTGTGCTAGCTTACCACAACTCTCAACCATATTAAAAAAAATTCACCATCAGACTCACTAGATTCATCAGACTCACTTGAAGACATCTGTGAACATTGACATAAACGAAATGTAAGATACAACTGTCATACATAAATAAAATGCAATAAAATAAAATGTACCACACATGCGACAAAAATAAAATAGTAGCATACACAAATAACATCACTCTCACTAAGCCAATTTCTACTTTTCATATTTATCCTTGTACTTCCTCCTAAGCCAATTGAACCTAATCTCATCAGTAGGCAAGGTCATGAACATCTCCCTTTGCTCCTTCTTCACAAACAGTTCAGACGCCATGTAATGTTCATTGCTATCATAGCCAGCCCCACAAGCAATCACAACCTCCATCACTTCATCAATAGAATATTTTCCATGTCTCTTAGAAACATATTCATTGGCTGAACTTGCCAGACTTGTTACTGCTTCTTGAATTAGGAGTGCATTTCCAGACTTCGCCTTCTTACCACTTCTATCAATAGACCTTGCCAATCTTTTGCCACTCGCAGGTGGAGGAGTAATTCCAATATCCTCCTCTTGTGTATCCGGAATGAATTCATCATCCTCCGGCTCACAATTGATTTTCTCATCTTGTGTCTCGTCAATATTTTCTGGTGCTTCAACATTCACAACATGAGGAGACCAATGATCAATACCAATAGTAGTGATGTCAGAAAAACACTTGGTTAATTCATCTTCATTCTCAAGACCCTTCTTTTTGAACTTTCCACAACCCGGAATTTGCTCCGCAGTCTACGCGGCACATATTATTATACGTAT
>NC_028451.1:30879096-30904183 GCF_000263155.2 Setaria italica | reverse complement strand
CAGCTCTAGCTTTTTTCCACCATTCGTCATCCATAGCTATAGTCTTCCTTATAGGATCCCAACCAGTCCCTATTTGCCTCAGCATTAGTTTCTTCCATGCCTTGAAATCTTCCTTTAACTTGTCCCATTTGTTCTTGATCTGAGCCTTCGTAACCACTATTCCAGCCCTTTCTTTGAACCCTTTCTCAACCTCAGCATACCCAAGTGCATTCAAGTGTGTGTTTGGCCTATTTCCTTTTCCAACTTGTTCAGCAAATAACATACACAACACCCGAGTGTTCTCCGAGTTCCAATCAATTTCAGGCATCTATCCAACTCACAAATATCATATTAGAAACCATTAATCTACAACATTTTACAACAAATATATCACCGATTAATCAAGTTTGAACTGCCCCAGTTTACAGACTTTTCCTCTAGCTAAACACCTCTATCAATCAAGTTTGAGAATTGTGCAAAAGCACAATAACAGTAGTATATCTAACAGTACTATTTGCTTGTGGAATCTTTGAACTCATGGTACTAATATCTAACAGTACTACCCTAAAAGCATAATCCACAATCTTTTTACAGAATACAATGGGAGAGAGACGCGATACCTTTTGGGGCCGAAGGGCAACAATCTTTCCCGTCTCAAGTTCCCGTGCCCTGAATACACTGCTATAAGTGCCTTGCCCAACCTAGACACAATGCAACAAACAGAAATGGTCAGACCTTTAGAAGCCACAGAAAACATGTATCTAAATAAAATATCATATATACATGGAGAAAAGAATGCAGGTTCTCATTCAGCATAGAAGGCAGTGCATACGATGGCACACCAGAAATTGAACCTGTATTCCAGAGTTTTATTCCCCTTGTTGTTTCCCAATTATCTCTCCATGGTACGGTGATCACATAGAAGAAATGGTATAAAGAGATCAATTCCCTACCAGAAAAGCATTTCAACAATGGAGACGACGAGGCCATGTGATGCCTCACCGAAGGAGACACCGGATCAATCAAGTCACATCCCCTACATCCTCATAACAATTGTCGATTATACTAGTTTATTGTTCATGTCGTAATCCATCACCAACAAAGTACTACTAACAAACACAATGATAAAGGACACCAGAAAGATACAGTCACGGAAATTACAGTTAGACCAAATTACAGTCCCAACAACTACTACCATCCTTCTAAAATTCCACGTGCACGCAAAAATTTTGCCACGGAAAATGACCCACGAGCTATTGAGCTGAATCAGTCACGAAATCTGAACCGAAATGAATTCACATAGGAAATTCAGCCGAAAGCTCCACAATACCTTCTGCAGCTTCTCGAAGGAGTCAGCCTTGAGCGGAATCCACCCCTGGATGGCCTCCCCGGCGACAGCGCTGAGCCACGGTGGCCACTCGGCCGCCACCTGCTCCCCCTCCAGGGGCGCGCGGCCGGCGCGCGGCCGGCCCAGGGGCGCTGCGGCCGCCGGCGGGGCTTCGGCGCCGGGGTGAGCCGGCCGCCGGCGGGCTTCGGCGGCGGGCGAGATGGCCGGGCGAGACGGCCGGCTCGGGATTCGGCGGCGGCAGCGATTCGGCGGCGGCGGTGATTCGGCGGCGTCGGGGCTTCGGCGGCGGGGAACTGCGGCCGGTGGCGCCCTTCGGCGGCGGGGCGCGACGCCCGACGGTGGGGAACTGCGGCCGGCGGCACCCTTCGGTGGCGGGGCGCGTCCAGATGCGGCGGGAGGCGGAGGTAGGTGGTCGGGCGGGGCTAGGGCGGCTGGCGGCGGGGGAGGACGGCGAGGCTCCGGCCGCCGGCAGGGGCTACGGCGGCGGCGCAGGTCAGCGCAACCCTAGCGTGAAGAAGGCCGGCCGAGTACTCACGCGAGAGTGAAGAAGGAACAGAGGCGCGAGGAAAGAAAGAATGAAACGTTATCTTTGTGTAATCAGTGGCAGTGGTGGGTAATTACCCACCAACTCCACGAGGAGGTTCAAAAAAGGACGTTTTGGAGCAGCAAAAGGGGTGCTCCAAAACTCCAACCCCAATTGCACTACAGCTCCATGGAGTTGGCAGCTCCATGGAGTTTTGGAGTTGACGTGTTTGGCTGGTTTTTTTTCTTGGAGTCGCTGGAGTTACGGAGTGGAGCCGTGCCAAACACCCCCTTAATGCATGAGCTGCGTCAACCAAACAGCGGGTAAGTAGAGCGGCACGCAAAGCAAGGAAGAAAGAGCATTCTTTATTCAGGGCACCGGGTGCAAATCCTGGCTCCAGGTGCTAGCATTTTCCCCTTAGCTTTACCAGCTCCATCCTTGTGTTTCTTGTCCTGTCTCCTGTTGGGATAGGCTTCACACCTAGTTGAGTTCTACGTGAGCACCTGATACTTTCAGCGCCAGTTCATCATGTCCTTCACATGTCAGTGAGGTAAGGCTGGGTCCTGAGTTGATGTCCCCCCAGAAGTTGTAGTGGTCCAAGGGGGTTTTGCTGGTTTTCTCCAGCTAAAAAACCATGTTTGTTCTTATTAGTTGGATTGGTCGTTGCACCAAATTTGTGGGGAAGTATGGTTTGTATAGTTTCTTGGGTCCATTTTTTCTCGTAGCACATTTTTTGGGTCCATTTTTTTCTAATAAATACTACGGCAATGCTGTTGTTGTTAAAAAAAAAGATAAGGCTGGAAGGTTTGAACACTAAGATCAAAATTGAAGGAATATCGTGTTGTTTGCATGGAGCTATGCAGGCCAATTTAAATGTCCGCCCGCCATTTTTCATGACATGTCCTCCTGAAGTTGTAGGAGCTAGCAGTAAGAGGGGCAAAGAAACTTCACGGTACAGATTGACCTGATTCTCTTCTTTTCACAATCACTAGTAGAGAATTGACTTTTGATGCACCGCCTTTTATCCCGATTTAAAGTTGGCCCGGGACAAAAGGCGGTGCGCCACGGTAGGCAAAAATGGAGGGGAGAGTTAGTCCCGGTTGGTATTTGCAACCGGGAGTAAAGACCCCCCTTTAGTCCCGGTTGCAACGGCTAGTTCCGGGGTGTCGGTGGCGGGACCCTTTTGTCCCGGTTGGAGGCTCCAACCAGGATAAAAGGGTGGACCTTTTGTCCCAGTTGAAGCCTCCACCCGGGATAAAAAGTTTAGTCCCGGTTGCAGCTTCCAACCGGGACAAAAAGTTTAGTCCCGGTTGCAGCTTCCAACCGGGACACCCTTTTGTCTCGGTTGGAGGTTCCAACCGAGACTAAACTTTCAACCGGGACAAAAGGTGTTCCTTTTTGTCTCGGTTGGAGTTTTTAATCGGGATAAAAACTCATCCCCATTATATACCAAGACAGAGGCCTTTCTTCCTCCTCCAGCCCAAGCCAGTCCACCACATAGACAGAGAGCTGAGCTTCACCTACTCTCCGGTGGTGCCGAAGCAAGGGAGGTGCTGCCCGAAGTTTTTTTCCCTCATTTTCGTGGGAATTTCACTCAGCCAACACAAGTGTTGTGAAGGTTTGCTACTTCATCCTCGTGTTATACTTTGATTTATGTTTTGGAGATGGAAAGATTAATTGCTAGAATGTGATGAAGTAGAAAATGGAGAGGTATTTTGAGCTAGAATGTGAGGGACTCATTGATGTGCCATATATAGTATGTATTATTGCAGTGGTTTAAGAATAATGCTACCTTGTCTAGACGGTTTATCTTATAAAATTCAATAAGGTTTTTCAAATCCATACATGTTGAACTTGCATACCGTGTTCATCTCTGCGATGATGTTCTCCGCTGAGCAGCAACGTATGTCAAGAAGGAGGTTCGATTCTACGAAAAAGAGTGGATACGGACATCGTGACCGTGTCCCCTTTTCCGTAGAATCAAACCTGTTTCATGACGAAGTGCGGTGCCACCCAGTTGAGAACATGCTCGCGAGATGATCACGGTCTTCATGTTCAACAACTTCTGCAGTGCTAAGGTAAGAACTTTTGTACATAGATGGCTTCTGCTACTGAAGGAAGTGGCGATGGTGGGGGCGATCATGGTTCCTCTTTCGGCAAGGGGAAAATCATAGTTGGCCCTCAGCATAAGCCGAAGAAAATGAGCGCGTTGGAAAAAGCAATGCTTCGTTATTTGCAGAAACGTCATGAAGAAGTTGTTGCCGCGGGTCAGGAACCTCCTTTTGGTGGTCGTTATGCTCCACCCTCAGTCCCGGGTGTTTCACGTCCACTTAGTACTACCGTTTCAGGCGGCACAAATAAACCACAGGATGAGGCTAGGTCAGCGAAACCTTCGTCTTCACCGCCCAAGGATGCTTAAAGTCCTCCTAGACAATAACCAGTGGATGGCTTGTTGTATTGTATCATGTTATTTGGATCTTTAATTTAAATATGTGTATTTGTATCTATATCTAAACTTTCAGCATTATTTGCACTACAACGTTGACATGCGCTCAAATTGTCACGCGTAATCCATTTTCAAGTGTAATCAATTTTCACGCGTAATCTATTTTCAAGTGTAATCAATTTTCACGCGTAATCCATTGTCAAGTGTAATCCATTTTCATGCGTAATATGATGCAGATGGATCGGCAATGGATGTATAATGCAGACAAGTGGAGCAAGGTGTTTATTGATGGCTTGCATTATTTTCTTGAAGTGGCCAAAGAGAACAAGCCAGAGAATGGGTTCGTATGTTGTCCATGCTTCCAATGCAATAATAAGAAGGAGTATTCAAAGAATTCCTTCGGGACTATTCACAGCCACTTGTTTAAATACGGTTTCATGCCTAACTATTTGGTTTGGACCAAGCACGGTGACGAGAGGTTGTAATGGAAGATGGCGAGGAGGAGGAGGAAGATGACAGCATTCCGGACTGGGTTGCAGGCCAAGCTTTTGCAGATACTACAATGGGCGAGGCTGATGAAGATGAGTTTGCAGAAAATGGCCCTACTGATGACCTTGGTCAGGTGCTACGAGATGCACACAGAGATTACAAAACTAAGAAGGAAGCAACAAAGTTGCAGCGCATGATAGATGACCAAAAATTATTGTACACAGATTGCCAGCAGGGCCATAAAAAACTAGGTACGACACTAGAATTTGTGCAATGGAAGGCAAAAAATGGTGTGTCCGATAAAGCATTTCAGGGGATGTTGAACATTGTCAAGAAAATTCTTCCTGAGAATAATGAATTACCGTCCACAACATATGAAGCTAAATAGATTATTTTCCCTCTCGGATTGGATGTTTAGAAGATACACGCATGCCCTAATGACTGTATCCTCTATCGTGGTGATGAATACGAGAAATTGGATGCTTGTCCCATCTGCGAAGCGCTGCGGTATAAGATCAGGCGAGATGATCCTGGTGATGTCGAGGGGCAGTCTCCTAAGAAAAGAGTTCCCGCGAAGGTGATATGGTATTTCCCTATAATACCACGCTTGAAGCGCTTGTTTAGGAACAAGGCGAAAGCTAAGTTGATGCGATGGCACAAATAAGAACGTATGGAAGATGAGATGCTGAGACACCCCGTAGATGGGGTCTAGTGGAGATCAATTGATAGAGCATTCCCGGACTTTAAAAGTGAAGCAAGAAACATAAGGTTTGGTTTAAGTACTGATGGATTCAATCCATTCGGTGAGTTGAGTAGTGACCATAGTACTTGGCCTGTGACCCTATGTGTGTTCAACCTTCCTCCTTGGCTGTGCATGAAGCGGAAGTTCATTATGATGCCGGCGCTTATCCAAGGCCTAAAATAACCCGGCAACGATATTGACGTGTACCTAAGATCGTTGGTTGATGAACTTTACTACTCTGGAAGAAAGAAAGTGTGCGTGTGTGGGATGAGGATAGAAAAGAGATCTTTAGTCTATGAGCATTGTTGTTCGTAACCATCAATGATTGGGCTGCACTGAGTAACCTTTCGAAACAGACAAATAAGGGATATTGGGCATGCACCCACTGTTTAGATGACACAGACATCATGTATTTGAAGCACTGTAAGAAGGTCGTCTATATGGGTCATCATCGATTTTCTCCCTGCTCACCACCAGCTGAGAAAGAGCGGGATGCATTTGAAAGGGGCGCAAGACCATCGTAAAAAATCTGCACACCGTAATGGAAAGCGTGTCTTCAAGATGATGAAGGATGTAAATGTAGTATTTGGAAAGGGTCATGGTAGCCAACCTGTTCCAAACGACGATAACGGACATGTACCCATATGGAAGAAAAAGTCAATATTTTGGGAACTACCTTATTGGGAAATCCTAGAGGTTCGCAACGCAATAGACGTGATGCATCTGACGAAGAATCTTTGTGTGAACGTGCTAGGCTTCATGGGTGTTTATGGGACCTCGAAAGATACATTGGAAGCACGACAGGACCTGAAAGCAATGGGGCAATGAGATGACCTACATCCGGAAAAGAGAGATAATGGACAGCACTACTTACGTCCTGCCAGTTACACTCTCAGCAAGGAAGAAAAGGATAGCATGGTTGAATGCTTGAATAGTATGCAGGTCCTGTCTGGGTACTCCTCGAATATAAAGGGAATAATAAATATGAAACAAAAGAAGTTTACAAATCTCAAGGCCCATGACTGCCACATGTTGATGACCCAGTTGCTTTCGGTTGCACTGAGGGGTGTTCTACCAGAAAATGTCCGGTTGCCACTCGTAAAACTATGCGTGTTTCTCAATGCGATTTTGCAGAAGGCAATCGATCCATCCAAGCTATCAAAGCTACAGAACAATGTGGTGCAATGTCTTGTCAGTTTTGAGTTGTTATTTTCACCATCCTTCTTCAATATTATGACGTACTTACTGGTTCACCTAGTAAAAGAGATTGGTATTTTCGAACCTGTATACCTGCACAATATGTGACCTTTCAAGAGGTTCATGGCAGTCCTAAAAAACTATGTTCTTAATCGTGCCCATCTAGAAGGAAGCATCGCCAATGGATATTGACTCGATTGGGGTTCCAACTTAACGCCAAGAGGGGAGGCTCCGGGGAATGGGCACCCTTGGAAGGAAATCAAGTTTCAGCAATGATACTAATTTGTTCGACAAGGCACACTACACTATTCTACAACAGTCATCCTTTGTGTCTCCGTATATCGAGCAGCACAGGCAGATGGTAGTTTTCAAAACTCGACCAAATCTGATGCTTGGCTTACATGTCATCTTATAGAAATTTTTCCCTCCTGGTTGCGCCAACAACTTATGGGTAACTCTGAGATTCACCCACAGTTCGCTTGGTTAGCCAGGGGACCTGCTAGCACAATCGTGAAATTCCAAGGCTATAAGATAAATGGTTATACATTTTACACGAGAGCCCAGGACCAGAAAAGCACGAACCAAAATAATGGTGTCCGCATAGATGCCATAGATAGAATTAATAGCAAGGAGTTGTATTATGGTTTCATACAGGAGATATGGGAACTCGAATACGGACCGCTGTACATCCTTCTATTTCTTTGCAATTAGGTGAAGCTAACTGTCGTAACAAAGATCAGTACGGAATAATAATAGTAGATCTGAGCAAGCCTGGATACAGTGATGACCCATTCGCACTTACCAATGATGTGCATGAGGTGATCTATGTGAAGGACATGTGTAGCAAACCCAAGAGAAATCCAGAAGAGACATAGGAGCCAAAGTGTCACATAGTTCTTCCAGGTAAAAGAAAAATCGTGGGAGTCGAGAATAAAACAGACCAATCAGATGATTATGATCAGTTTGATGGCATGCCTCCATTCGCAGTTGAAGTTGATCCAAGCATCCTGCTATCCAAAGAAGAGGCTCCGTACTTACGCCGTGATCATGATCAAGGAACTTTCGTGCTGAAGAAATTTTACAACGTTGTATTGTAGTGCGCTAAATTTACATGACCTTTGTGTAGTACTTGATACAATTTTTAATTTACCTTATGTATGATTTCATGTGTTCTTAAATTTGTTAGGTGAAGATTTATTAGATAAACATGAACAATGTTAACCACATACATAAATGGATTTTTTTGCGTGTTCAAATTATTTAATTGAATAATTTCTTGATCACAGCGATGCAGTAAAATAATTATTTGAGGCTAAACGAACTGGTATAGAATTAATGACTAAATCACACTTATTGTCAATATATTCGCTAATTAAATATATTTTTGCATGTACAAAATATGTGAAGTTCTTTATTTTTGCATCCTGAAATGCTGTGAAAACATAAATAAAATCCTTTTCCAAAAAACAGGCGGGAGATGAAAGTGTGGGAAAAGGCCCTTTTATCCCGGGTCCCAATTGAAACCGGGACAAAAGGCCCCCTTTTATCCCGGTTGACAACTGCAACCGGGATAAAAGGGTTGTTTTCGATTCCCGCCGGGGACGTACCCTTTTATCCCGGTTACAGTTAGCAACCGGGAACTGTAACGGGGATCAAAGGGCGGGGGCCTTTCGTGCCAGTTGATGTTGGCACCGGGGATAAAAGGGTAGGTTTCGATTCCCGCTGGGGGGACGTACCCTTTTGTCCCGGGTGCCATCACCAACCGGGATAAAAGGGGGGGGTTTTATGCCGGTTGGTGATGGACCCGGGACAAAAGGGCCTTTAGTCCCGGGTGCCATGACGAACCGGGATAAAAGGGGGGGATAAAAGGCACTGTAGCCTCTTCTACCTCCCACGCCAGTAACACTAAGCAAAATTTTCGCCAAGATCCCACGCCCGGCCCTCTCGCCTGCTCCGTCACCGCCTGTCCGCCTCCCTTGCCGGCCGCCGTCTTCGTCGTCCCCTATTGCCCCAGCCATCGTCGTCCCGCCGCCCGACTGCCTCGCCCGCGCCCTGACCGCCTCCTCCTCCATCGCCCCGGCTCGCCTCGATCCTCCTCCGTCGTGCCCCCTCGACCTCGTCGCCGCCGGCCGCCTCCATCGCGGGGCCTCGTCGCTGCCTCCATCCTCGTCACCGCCTCCGTCAACGCCACCTCCTATGTCACCGCCACGCCCTCGTCCGTCGCGGGGCCTCCTCGTCGCCGCCTCCATCGCGCGTGCCGCCTCCGTCATCCCTCGTCGCCGGCCGTCTCCGCTCGACATTGCTTCGCTCCGTCCTCGCCTCCACCGTCCCACCGCCCCAGCCGCCTCCGTCCTACCGCCCCGGCCGCCGCCGTCCCGCCGCCCCGGCCACCTCGTCGCCCTGGCAACCATCGACCGTGCGAGGTCCACCGGCACTGGTGCCGAGAATGAAGGGCTCTTGCTGACGCAATTAGCAAGGGCCTTTTTTATTTTTTAGTTAGAAAATGAATAGAAATTAGTAGATTAGTTAGAAAATCAATAAATATTTGTATATTAGTTAGAAAATCAAATTAGTAGAAATTAGTAGTAATTAGTAGTAATTAGTTAGTCCCGTGCCATTACGAAGGGCTCCGCCTAGGTTAGAAATTAGTCGTTGCTGCGGCCACCTCGCTCCATCCCCGCCTCCGCCATCCCGCCGCCCCAGCCACCTCGTCGCCCAACCTAGGCACCGTCGACGGCGCGACATCCGCCGACACTAGCGCCGGGAACGAGTTAGTTAGAAAATCAATAGATATTTGTATATTAGTTAGAAAATCAAATTAGTAGGAATTAGTAGTAATTAGTAGTAATTTGCTAGAAATTCCAATAAATATGTATAAATTAGTAGAAATTTGGTAGAAATTCTTACAAAGTACTACTAATTTGTTGAAATTTGTATAAACATTTCGGACTTTGTGGGATTCATGTTATTGTAAAATTAGTAGGAATTAGTAGTAATTTGTTAGAAATTCCAATAAATATGTATAAATTAGTAGAAATTTGGTAGAAATTCGTACAAAGTACTACTAATTTGTTGAAATTTGTATAAACATTCCGGATTTTGTGGGATTCATGTTATTTTATGATTTCATGTATATACCCTTATGTACATATAACTAAGGTGATTTCTATGACTGTCATGTATGATTCTATGTATGTTTCAATCAATAGTTGAAATGACAGACGACGAGACCGCAAGGTATCTCATGGAGCAGATAATCGCTGGCGATGGTAGTGGCGACAACCTTCCAATATCCTCAACATGTCCGCCGATGGGAATGAAGAGCATGAGCCCCAGCAACAACTTGCCATGGTGGAAGGTTCCGGCGAGGTATATATAAATTGTATTATTTCACGTCACCGTTACTACTACGTACTAGTTAACGAATCTTGAACTGTTAGCCCTCTGGATCGACACAAGGGCAGAAGACCCGAGGTCGTACAAAGGTGATGGAAGGGAGGCTTGTCATCACGGAAGTGACAGAAGAGGGCAGGCCGGTTGCTCCCGAGAAAGTAGCAAAGAAATACGTTAGTCAGATCGGGGCAATCGTCCGCGACAACGTGCCTATCAACATTAAAGAATGGAAGGGCAGAAGCACTAATCCGTACGCCCTCCCGGAGACAGAAAATAATATGCTGTGGGAAGATATCAAGAGACATTTCACATTCCCCGAAGGATATATCGAAAAGGATGTGAAAGCGTGGACGCTGAAGAAGATGGCTACACAATTCCAAACATTTAAGAAAATGCTGTGCCAACTACATTAAGAAGGGTCGAACTCCAGACTTCAATGTGTGGCCAAAGTTGAGGGACCACTGGGAGGCATTTGTTGAATATAAGAGGAGTGAAGATGGTGTGAAAAAGATCCTGACCAACACTAGAAATGCTGGTCAGAAGGGCTACCATCATCATTTAGGGCAAGGTGGTTATGGCATAGCAATTCCCAAATGGAGGAAGATGGAACAAGATCTGATCGAACGGGGAATCGTACCTGCAACTATTGAATGGCCCGAATGATAAAAAAATTGGTGTTACGCTCATGGAGGCTCCCTGATCCAAGAGGATGGGATGTTGATTTTCAATGAAACAATATGTGAGAAGGCTGAACGTCTTATGAAGAACATTGAAGATTCTAAGGCTGGGAGGTTGAAGGTGGACCGAGAGAATGATGAGCTCACATTGGCCCTCGGTAATCCCAAGCACCCAGGACGTTGCCGAGGGTTCGGGGTCATTCCGTGGAAGTTTACTTTCCAAGGCGACAGCGCATCGTACAGAAGCTGCAAGCGAAGAAAGGAACAGATCGAGGAGAGCTGGTGGCAGATGCTAGAATCCAAAGTGCAGGCACAAGGAGAAAGAATGTTGGAGGAAATCAATCGTTAAGTGGCCCATGCAGTTGCGGAGTTGGCCCAATCTGGAGCATTGCCGAATCCAAACTACGCCAGCCCTTCTCAACACCTCTTGAGCAGTTGTGCTTCTACAGGGGTCCCCGATGCACAGACGCCCATGTTACCCGTGGAGAAGCAACGGTTCCCCGTGGATGCCATCACGCAGCGCACCACATGTGAGCTGCATGCACCGGTCGGCAACCTCACTATTAAGGTATACTTATATATAATATTTATGCAATCTTGTCAATTGATCCACGCCTCGTGATCGGAGTTTAATAACTTGTTTACTTCTGCTATATGTACAGGTAGCGTACGGGAGTGCGTTAGCAACCCTGGCGGGGCAGAGTAGTCATGGCATGGAGATTCCACCTGGCTACACCAGCGTCCGCGTAGAGCAAATTGTTGATAGCTAATATGAAGGCCTAGAGCTCGACCTCCCGGGAGGCGACGGGGAAAGGACACTGGCAGATGCGCTTCATGGGATCATTCTATGGCGAAAACGCTACATCATCATTCCCGGCACGGAGCCATCTCCTCAGAGCTCAAGACCGCTCGCCGTAGATCCCCAGCAGCGACCTTCTCCTCATAGCTCGAGACCGTCATCTCCTGCACAACCTGCTCCAGGACCGTCGCTTCCTGCTATATTAAGGTCTCCATCTCCACCACATCCTGGTGGTGGGAGGGACGATGACAATAACAACACCCCTCCCCGATCACCATCGCCGGGACCAAGAGCAGCCCCGATGAAGGAACCTGCAGCACCACTAAAGAAGTCACGAGCATCACCTCCCAAGCAAAGACAGAGAAAGAAGAAAGAAGAAAACAAAGGAGCCTGAAGTGACTCGTAAGGAACACTGGGAGGCAACGACTCATGCGGAACAGTGGGCAGAAATCCAACGAGAGGCCAGTGAGTGGTTCAAGAAACAAGTCGAAAAAAAAGCAAGGGAGATGGAGCCACCGCCAATAAATCGAAGAGATTTAAACTTTTTTATCAGGATGGAAGAAGCAGCCAAGAAAAGGATACCACTCTTATCAAACTATGAACGGGCTTTAGTAAAGGCTGATGAAAAGGATAAAAGGAAAGGAAAGTCATCTTCCAGTGGTGTTGTCCCCGACCTCGGGCATTTATCAAAAAAAGACGCTAAAAGGGTAGCAGCAATGCCCTTGGATCAACAAGCAGAAGTATTGAAATTCATGCAAGAAACAGGTCTGGGACTTGATGAATGTTTAGGGCAAGTTGAGACGCCAACTGCACCGCCCCCTGAGCCGAGATGGACTTATGAGTTAGGAAAACCTCTAGTAAGGCTTTTGTTGGTACGGAAGCTATCAACAAAGATGTACGAATTCCATCAATGGTACATGATGGCCTCCGTCGACTTGAGGGAGATGTTCGGCCTTAAGGTAAAACCGATAGATTTTTACAGTGAAGGCGAGAAAGTGCTATGGCTAGACTTCAAGGATATATACGAAGTGTATCATCATGATGCCCTGGATGTCTCTTTGCAGCGCTTGGGTTCTGTAAGTGTCCGTTTATCTCTACATGTAAATTTTAGCGTGCGTCACCGTACTAACTTCGTCTTCCATTTTATGTAGGATGCTAATTCAAACGTGCCGACGAGAGGCGTACCTACATATAGGCTTCATGGATCCATCCGTAGTTAACCAAAAATAGATACAATTATCGCCGGAAAAAACCTCGGTGGAAGTATACAATTTCCCAGACAAACAAACATTCAAGGATTTCATACTACTTCCATACAACTTCAAGTAAGTGTGTGTATACCATCTACTTTCGTTGTCTTTTTCCTTACGTGATTAATGTTAGTTAGCTCTAATATGCATGAACATTTTACGTACGCAACTTCAACTGGATCCTTATTATAATTGAGCCTGAAAGAAGCCACGTCACTGTCTTCGATTCGTTGATAAAAGATCCGGTGGAGTACCAAGACATGCAAGACATGCTAGGCTTGTAATAATTTTGGACCTTTATCTCTATGCAAAAGTTTGTTTCCTAAATTTTATCCCTTTTACACTATATCATTCATTATTCTAATCCGCAGCGCATGGAAACAATTCATAAGGACACACAAAGGTCCATTCAAAGAAAAACTTACATGGAACACAGACTTCCCGGTACGTATGAAGTCTGCACATTTATTACATTGTATAATACGAATATTTCATAACTTATTTTTTCCCGTACTGAAGTGCTTAAGACAGGAACCCGGGAATAATCTATGTGGCTACTACAACTGTGAGCACATGCACAGTTTTATGGGACCCAAGGGACTAAAGATGACGCCGCACAACTTTAAAGTACGTAAAATAAAACTATTACTAGTTAATTATTTTCTAGCTCCTTATATTTAATTGCTCGTGTAACATTCACAAATTTCCAAATTATAGATGTTAAATATTCAACAAGGACTCTTGAAGGAAGAAAGAGTAGCGGCAATATGTGAAGGTCTCATTGGATTCTTAATGGACGAGGTGGTAAATCCAAAAGGAGAATTTTATTATGATGGATGACAATTAGACGCTTCGAGCAACACCTCGACGGGAAGATTGTAGATATATAGTTTGATTTATTTGTATATATAATACGCGCTAATTAAGATCGATTTGTACTAGTTGAATTTGTGTATATGAATTGTGTATATATATAGTAATTGTATAATTACAAATTTCATTTGTTTAAATACTAGTTGATTTCATTATAAAAAAATCTCAACTACTAAAGGTTAACAAAAGGGCCGCAGTACTACGTATGTGATGCATGAAAATTTCAGGCGCCATGCAGGGCACCATTTAGTCCCGGGTGGGAAATCCAACCTGGACTAAAGGGTAACCCTTTACTCCTGGTTGGGAAACACAACCGGGACTAAAGGGGCACCCTTTACTTCGGGTTGCTTTTACCAACCGGGAGTAAAGGGCTTGTCCCGCGCCTGGCGTGGCAGGCCCTACCTTTACTCCCGGTTGAAAGACCCGGGACTAAAGATCACCCCCCTTTTGTCCCGGTTGGTTTATCCCGGATGGATTTTCGGGAGATATGCACCCTACCAACCGGGACTAAAGACCAATTCTCTACTAGTGCAAGAAGCATTATAATCAAATGAGTCTACAGTTTAGGCACGATGAAGAATTCACATGCATCTGGAAATTTAATTTAGATAGAGCCATATAGCAGATAGTACCATAGGTAGTTCAAACGATATATATTCCATTCACATGCTCACTGATGTGCCATAAAAGGGACACATCTAGTTCCCTTCTAAGGTAGCACTAGCACCTGAGAAAATTGGGCGGTATCGGCGTTGTACTGGATTGGTAACAGATTTCATGAGATCTGATTACAGAGATGCCCGACCAAACATATATAATCAAACATATATAATCAGTATCTGTTACCGTGTTATCGAATACAGGGCGATATTTGCCGAACCAAACAGCACCTTATGCTTTCTTCATAAGAAAGTCACCAGCTGTATCTAACTCATAAGTCGCTACATTAGGCTGCAAGACTAAATTAAGTGTCGTCTCCATGTCTTTTCCTAAACAATATATACTTTGTGATGTTTAATAAATAGTAATAGCGATCCAGTAGTTCTACTTCTGATAATGATTTGGTCAATCATGAATGCACGATCTAATGCTAACCAAAGCAGTCATACCAGTAACTGAATGGCTTTACAGAGAGTTCAGAAACCTACTTCCCTCGCGTAAAGCTTTGAAGCTTCAGGAGTTCAGATCATTCACCAGGTCCTCTTGCACCTGCTGCAACGATGTATGCCATTGGACATTGGGGATGCACAGAGGTAGCAGAAGCGATGCTGACACCTGTAAATTGGAACAACGGAGAACCCTGTCATATGTGCTCGTTGGACATGAAATTTTGGACTGCAAGCAGCGAAACAGTACCTGCAGACAATGTACACGCAGCCCTCGGCCCTCTCCACGTACATCTTGCATTTGGGGCACCTCTGCCACCTGCTCTCCCGCGCGACCTTCCTCAGCAGTAGGTCATTCTTGCTTCGCTCGTCCTTCCCAAGCCGCTGGAACTCCGCGCAGGTGATGCCATCGTGCCATGCCACCTTGCACTGCGCACAGAACATACGGCGGCAGTGTGGGCACTCAGCATTCGTTATCGCTGCCTCACCCTCACCGTGGCCACGCTCATGGACAAGCAATGCCGAGCAGTCGTTGAAGGGACAGTAGAACTTGAATGACCCCAGCGCTGAGTCGCAGAGTGCAGCGCCCCACCTCTGGAACAGCTGTGGTGGGATCACATCACGGCACGCCTCCGGGTCCAATGCGCCATACTTGCATCCTGGGTCAGGGCAGCTAATGGACAACACATTATCCTCGACTTTCGCAGTGATGTACTGGCTCACGCAGCTGACACAGAAGAGGTGTGTGCACCCAGAAATCGGAAAGAGCTCTCCGACGTGCACTGCCTCCATGCATATGGTGCAGTAGAACTCGTAGCTGGCCATCGCATTCGAACCAGGAGAGCATTGCCCTAGGTCCTGAAGCATATCATACAATGGATCTTTCCCTTTGCAGCTGTCCATGTCTTCGGTTGAGATCAAGGTGCTATGACCCAAATCGATCCCCCGATGTACCTTTGACTTGCACAAAGATTGACATGTAGTCACCACACGCCGGAGGCACCTCTGCCACTTACTCTCCTGCACAACCTTCCTCAGCAGCAGGTCATCTCGCACCTGTTCATCATTCCTGAGCTGCTGGAAATCTTCACAGGTGACCCTGTAGTGCCATGCCACCTTGCACTGCGCACAAAACATCCGAGAGCAGTGTGGGCACTCAGCTTTCCTTATTGCTGCCTTGCGAGAGCCACATTCGTCGACCAGCAATGCCGAGCAGTCCTTGAAGGGGCAGTATAACTTAAATGCCCCCAGTGCCGAGTCACAGAGTGCAGTGCCCCACCTCTGGAACAGCTCCAGCGGGATCATGTCACGGCACGCCTCTGGGTCCAATAAACCATCCTTGCATCCTGGTTCAGGGCATCCAATGGGCAACGCAGTATGCTCGACCTTTGCAGTGATGTACTGGTTCATGCAGTTGACACAGAAGAGGTGTGTGCACCCAGAAATGGGAAAGAGGTCTCTGATGTGCACTGTCTCCATGCATATGGTGCAGTAGAACTCGCAGTCGGCCATCACATTGGCACCACGAGAACATTGGGCTAGCTCCTGAAGCATAGCATCAAATTGCTTTTTCCCCTTGTAGCTGTCCATGTCCTTGATTGAGATCAAGGTAGTAGGACCCACATTGATCCCCTGATGTGTCTCTGACTTGTGCAAAGATTCACAGGAACCCACAGGATCTGGTTGTGCCATGCTCTCCTGCGTGACCTTCCTCAGTAGCAGGTCATCTAGCCTCGGCTCATCAGTCCCGAGCCTCTGAAAATCTTCACAGGTAACTTCATGGTGCCATGCTACCTTGCACTGCACACAAAACATCCGGGAGCAGTGTGGGCACTCAGCTTTCCTTATTGCTGCCTCACGAGGGCCACGTTCATCGACCAGCAATGCCAAGCAGTCCTTGAAGGGACAGTGGAACTTGAATGCCCCCAGTGCCAAGTCACAGAGTGCAGCGCCCCACCTCTGGAACAGCTGCGGTGGAATCACATCCTGGCAAGCCTCTGGATCCAGTGTGCCATCCTTGCATCCAGGTTCAGGGCAGCCAATGGACAACACGTTATCCTCAACCTTCGCCATGATGTATTGTCTCAGACAGCTCACACAGAAGAGGTGTGTGCACCCGGGAATTGGGAAGACCTCTCTTACGTGCACTGTCTCCATGCATATAGTGCAGTAGAACTCACTGCTAGCCATCACATTTGCACCACGAGAGCATTGGCCCACCTCCTGAATCATAACATCCAATGGTTCTTTCCCTTTTCCACTGTCCATTTCTTTCGTTGAGATCAAAGTGCTGCGATTCACACCGACCCCCTGATGTGTCTCCGACTTATGCAAGGATTCACAGGAAGCCACAGCACAACTGGGCAGCCCAGTGGCCTCTGTCTCTGGTGCATATTGCCATAGGCAGGAAATGCAGATGACATGATCACAGTCGTCAGGTTTCCATGATGCTTCAAGCGATGGGATCACCAATTTGCAAACGGCGCAGAACCTTTCTGGGTGAGTTGAGAACCGGAGAACCTCTTCAGCCTGCGGATCCTCGGCCAGCACCAAATCACGAGCGAACTTGTAAATCAGGTCCAGCATTGTTGTAGTTGGTGCTGCTCTCAGTTGGAGTGAATGAACAGCCAGCAGAGGTCCCTGCTCCAAGGAAATCCAAGGAGTGAGCGTGGTTCTTTGTATCAAAAGAATGAGAAGGTTACTGGGCATGCTGGTAATAAGTGCATAAAAGAGTAGACAGAAGATGCAACAAGAAGCAGCGCAATCGTGACGCCTAACTCAGAGAACAGACAGTGCAATTAGGCGTGGGAAGACAGCAGAAAGAGGGGACTGAAAACTCCTTGCAGGCATATCATCAAGCACCTGGTGTGCGCTGCATCAGCGCACCTACGGACTCACAACAAGAACGCGTCTACATTCAGCAACAACCAGGGAAGACGAGGTTCCTTGAACCGAATTTCCATCAGAATCGCGCCGTAGAGCCAGTAGAGAGCGGAAGCCAGAAGATCAAAGAGCGAGCACACTAGCTCCTTGCAGGCATATCATCAGAGACTCGGCGTGCACTGCTCGAGCGCATCACCAATTTGCACAAGCGCAGACGGCAGGCAGATCGCATTCCGTGTTCAGCGCAGCGGCCGGCGCCAACCACGCCGACTCACTCGCCGAGACGAACTCGCTTGAACCCCCAGACTCGCATCACGATCACGGCTTCATCGTAGATCACATGCAAATAGCGAGCGGCACGCAGAAGAGGGTTTTCTCGCACGCGTACCAGTACTTGAGCGCCTCCGCGTGCTTCCTCCTTGCGGCGGCTGTGGACCTTGAAGAGAATCGGCGGCGCAGCGAGGACGCGTGCGCCGGTCCGCCAGCCGCCCTGCGCAGCCGCGCGCGGCGGCGAGATCGATCCTGAGGGAGGCGGGCAGGCGGCGGCGGCGCGCGCGATCGGGCCCTATCGGCGCGTGTCGTGGAAAGCGGAGGGGCTGAGTCGGCTGCGCCTCGGCGCGGCTGAAGCGGCCTAAAGGCAGCTGATCGACAAGGAGCAGGAGCGCCCGCTCATGCAGCTCTAATCCTTTGGATTTAGCGACGTGATGGGGACACGTGTCCGCTGATTTGTGGCAGCAGGGGGACTCCAAGTCCAAACCCGCTTCAAGACACGACTCAAGACTCTAGAGTGACTCGGATACGTTGGAATATATTGTTGCTCAGTTCGTTCTTTTTTCAGAGTGAATGACACAGATTGAGATCCCAGAGACAGCGAGCATGAAAAGGCATCTGTTTCAGTAACGATAGCTAAACTTTTGGAGACTTTGGTAGAGAAGAGAGAACTACCATTTCTTTTAAGAAAACTTTTGGAGACACTCAAACTTGTCACCTTTGGACAGATAGACAATCAGAAGGAGAATAGCTCGAATCTGCCTGGTGCCTAATTACGATTTAACAATTTTAGCCGCCAAAAAAGACCGAGATGATTTAATTTAACAATGCGCGTCCGTGGCATTATTTGCCTTTTGGGTTGTGGGAGATGACCAGGTAAGTCAAAAGTGTGCATAGTACACGAAAAAGCATGTATGCGCACCGATCTTGTATGCACCGCATACACGTACCCTGTGGCCAATGGAAACTGGACAGCGCGACGCGACGTGAAAGACGTCACATAAATTCCTTTTTTCCTTTTTCGGTGGCCATGGGGTCCCTGCACCAGCCACGGTCTGGTTCCAACTTTCCACCACTCGTGACAACGCGTCCGTCTTCAGCTACCGTTCCGCGCATCAGACTCTAGCCATGTTAGCACACCTCCAGCTAGCAGCGGGGACACTCGTTCAGGCGCCGTTGCTGATGGGTTCGTGTCTCATTCTGAAACCAAACGCAGCCCGTGGGTGGTTGGGCACGAAGGACGTTACGATTGCGTCGTTTACGTGCGCGAAACCTGGATCCAGTCGAAGTTGTCGCATGCATCGCGCAGGTGTGGAACGGAGTGCATCCGACGCGCTAACTCTAGTTGTGCCATCGCCGGCAGGGCGGCACGAGCTGAAACGGGCGGCGTATGTCGTGTCGAAACTGGGTGCCGATCGGCGATCAGCGATGCCTTTTCACTGAGCTCGACATGCGCAGAGCCATCTTTGATGTACGATCAACATGGACCTCTGTCGCACAGGCAGCTTCAGAAGATTTTTTATCCTCTGAATCAGGCGACCTGTGCTTTTGTCTATTTAGCATTTAGATGACAGTGCTCTCAGAATTCACTCTGAACTGGCCAGTGATCAGTAAAACACATTCTGAGATGCGTAATTCAGAATTTGTTAATTGATCCCGCATGGAACTCACTGGTAGGGAACTCACATTCCATGCGTCCCCTTTTGTTCCAGTTTAAAGTTGGCCTGTGACAAAAGGTGACGTGCCACGGTAGACTGAAATGGGGGGAGCTTTAGTCCTAGTTGTAACGGCTAGTTTTTTTTACCACCTACGGCGCCCCTTAGCTCCAACGGGGATAAAAGCCTCACCCTTTTGTCACCGGGATAAAAGGTTTACTCTCGGTTGGTAATTCCAACCGGGACAAAAGGGTTTATTTTTGTCCTGGTTGGAATTTCCAACCGGGACAAAAACTCCTTCACTATAAAATCGCAAGATAGAGGCCTCTTCTTCCTCCTTTAGCCCGAGCCACTCCACTCCACAAGACAGAGAGCTTCATCCTCCTCTCCACGGCGCCAAAGCAAGCCTAGGGGAGGTGCTGCCCAAATTTTTTTCCTCATTTCCATGGGGATTTCACTAATCCAAAGTGCTGTGAAGGTTAGCTACTTCATCTTCCTTTCATTTATTGTTGTTATGCTTTATTTTATGCTTTAAAGAGGGAGAAAAATGAGTTGGTTAGAATGAGGAAGAATGGAGAGGATGTGTGTATGCAAGCAGTGCTAAGGTATGAATTTTTGTACATAGAGATGGCTTCAACTGCTGGAGGTAGTGGTGATGGTGGGGGCGATCGTCGTCCTCTCGCGGTAAGGGGAAAACCATAGTTGACCCTCATGATAAGCCGAAGAAAATGAGCACATGGGAGAAAACAATGCTTCGTTATTTGCAAAGATATCACGAAGATGCTATTACGGCGGGTCAGAATCCTCCTTTTGGTGGTTGTTATGCTCCACCGCCAGTCCCGGGTGTTTCACGTCCACTTAGTACTACCGTTGCAGGAGGCACAAATAAACCACGGGATGAGACTGGGTCAGCGAAACTTTCGTGTTCGCCACCTAAGGATGCTTAAAGTCCTCCTGGATAGTACTTAGTGGATGGTTTGTCATAGTGTATCATGTTGTTTGGATCTGAAATTTAAATATGTGTATTTCTATCTATATCTAAACTTTCAGCATCATTTGCACTACAAAGTTTGACATGCTTTCAATCGTGAATAGCATGTAGATAAGTCGTAAAGCGTATCAAATAAGCATCAATAGGCACGTAAAGATGAATTTTGATGCGAAACAGAAATGGCACGCTTATTTGCAACAAGAGAACCTAATATTTGTAATCATTGAAGGATGAAGAAACAATATATTTGAATTGGTAAAAAAACAACTACCATTAACCTAATATTTATAACGTTAGCAAGATATTAGTAAAAATCATATTAAAATTAACTGTGTACAACAGAAATAAAAAAAAAGAAAAAAACACATAATCCTTTTTCATGCATAATCCATTTTCATACGTAATACAATGCAAATGGACTGACAATGGATGTATAACGCGAACAGACGGAGCAAGGAGTTTGTTGATGGTTTGCATTATTTTGTCAAAGTGGCCAAAGCGAAAAAGTTAGAGAACGAGTTCATATGTTGTCCATGCTTCCAATGCAGTAATAAAAAGGACTATTCACAAGCTTCCAGGGGGACTATTCCTAGCCACTTGTTTAGATATGGTTTCATATCTAACTATTTGGTTTGGACTAAGCACGGCGAAAGAGGGGTTGTAATGGAAGATGGCAAAGAAGAGGAGGATGATAACAACATTTCGGACTGGGTTGCAGACCAAGCTTTTGCAGATACTACAATGGATGAGGATGATGAAGATGAGTTTGCAGAATATGGCCCTACTGATGACCTTGGTCAGGTGCTACGGGATGCACACAAAGATAGCGAAACTATGAAGGAATCAGAAAAGTTGCAACACATAATTAAGGATCACAAAAAAATTATTGTACCCAGATTGCAAGCAGGACCATAAAAAACTGGGTACCACATTAGAATTTATGCAAGGGAAGGTTAAAAATGGTGTGTTCGATAAGGCATTTCAGGGAATGTTGAAAATTATCAAGAAGATTCTTCCCGAGAATAATGAATTGCCGTCCACAACATATGAAGCTAAACAGATTGTTTGCCTCCTGGGATTGGAGGTTTAGAAGATACACGCATACCCTAATGACTATATCCTCTATCGTGGTGATGAATACGAGAAATTGGATGCTTGTCCTGTGTACGAAGCATTGCAGTATAAGATCAGCGCGAGATAATCCTGGTGATTTTAAGGGGCAGCCTCCCAAGAAGAGAGTTTCTGCGAAGGTGGTGTGGTATTTCCCCATAATACCACGCTTGAAGCATTTGTTCATAAACAAGGCGAATGCTAAGTTGATGCGATGGCACAAAGAATAACGTAAGCAAGATTAGATGCTGAGACACCCCACGGATGGGGTCCAGTGGAGATCAATTGATAGAGCATTCCCGGACTTTAAAAGTGATGCAAGGAACATAAGGTTTGGTTTAAGTACTGATGGATTCAATCCATTCGGTGAGTTGAGTAGTGGTCATAGTACTTAGCCCGCGACCCTATGTATGTTCAACCTTCCTCCTTAGATGTACATGAAGAGGAAGTTCATTATGATGCCGAGGCTTATCCAAGGCCCAAAACAACCCGGCAACGACATTGACGTGTACCTAAGACCGTTGGTTGATAAACTTTTACTACTCTGGAAGAAAGAAGGTGTACGTGTGTGGAATGAGGATAAACAAGGGAGCTTTAACCTACGAGCATTGTTGTTCGTAACCATTAATGACTGACCTGCACTGAGTAACCTTTCGGAACAAACAAACAAGGGATATCGGGCCTGCACCCACTATTTAGACGACACAGACAGCATGTATTTGAAGCATTATAAGAAGGTCATCTATATGGGCCATCATCGATTTCTCCCTGCTAAACACCCGCTGAGAAAGAGATGGAAGCATTTCAAAGGGGTGCCAGATCATCATAAAAAACCTGCGCACCGTAATGGAAAGCGTGTCTTTGAGATGATGAAGGATATAAGGGTAGTCTTTGGAAAGGGTTTTGGTAGTGAACCTGTTCCGAACGACGATAACGGACGTGCACCCATGTGGAAAAAGAATTCAATATTTTGGGAGCTACCTTATTGGGAAATCCTAGAGGTTCGCAACGCAATAGACGTGAAAAGAGATATCTTTGCGTGAACGTGCTAGACTTCATGGGTGTTTATGGGAGCTCAAAAGATATATTGGAAGCACGACTGGATTTGAAACGTATGGGGCAATGAGATGACCTACATCCAGAAAAGAGAGATAACGGACAACACTACTTACATATTGCCAATTACACTCTTTGTAAGGAAGAGAAGGATAGCATGTTTGAATGCTTGAATAGTATCAAGGTCCCGTTTGGATACTCTTCGAATATAAAGGGAATAATAAATATGAAATAAAAGAAGTTCACAAATCTCAAGGCCTATGACTGCCACATGTTGATGAACCAGTTGCTTCTGGTTGCACTGAGAGGTATTATACCGGACAATGTCCGATTGCCGCTCGTAAAGCTATGCGCGTTTGTCAATGCGATTTCGCAGAAGGCAATCGATCCAACCAAGCTAGTAAAGCTACATAACGATGTGGTGCAATGTCTTGTCAGCTTTGAGTTGGTATTTCCACCATCCTTCTTCAATATTATGACGCACCTCCTGGTTCACCTAGTAAAAGAGATTACTATTGTTGGTCCAGTATTCCTACACAATATGTGGCCTTTCAAGAGGTTCATGTCAGTCTAAAAAACTATGTTCTTAATCGTGCCCATTTAGAACGAAGTATCACCAAGGGATTTGGATCAGAGGAGGTCATTGAGTTTTGTGTTGATTTTATTAACTCAATTAATTTGATTGGGGTTCCAACTTCACGCTACAAGGGGAGGCTGCAGGGAATGGGCACCCTTGGAAGGAAAACAAGTTTGGGAAATGATACTGATTTGTTCAACAAGGCACACTTCACTGTTCTACAATAATCATCCTTTGTGGCTCCGTATATCGAGCAACACAAGTAGATGCTAGTTTCCGCACACCCGACGAAATCCGATGCCTGGATTATACGTCATCACATGGATCCTTTTTCCTCTTGGTTGCGTCAACACCTTATGGGTAACTTTGAGATTCACCCACAACTCGCTTGGTTAGCCAAGAGACCTTCTAGCATAATTGTGAAATTCCAATGCTACGAGATAAATGGTTATACATTTTACACGAGAGCCCAAGACCAGAAAAGCATGAACCAGAATAGTGGTGTCCACATAGATGTTAAAGACAGCAACAGGAGCAAGACTCATATTATAGTTTCATAGAGGAGATATGGGAACTCGAATACGGACCACTGAATATCCCTCTATTTTGTTGCCAATGGGTGAAGCTAACTGGCGTAACCAAAGATTAGTATAGAATGACAATAGTGGATCTAACCAAGACTGGATACAATGATGAACCATTCGTACTTGCCAATGATGTGCATCAGGTTTTCTATGTGAAGGACATGTCTAGCAAACCAAATATAAATTCAGAAGAGCCATGGGAGCCAAAGCGCCACATAATGCTTCCAGGTAAAAGAAAAATCGTGGGAGTCGAGTACAAAACGGACCAATCAAATGATTATGATTAGTTTGATGGCATGCCTCCATTCGCTGTTGAAGTTGACCCAAGCATCATGCTAGCCAAAGAAAAGGCTCCGTACTTACACCGCAATCATGACCAAGGAACATTCGTGAAGAAGAAGTTTTTTAACGTTACATTGTAATGCACTAAATATGCTTCACCTTTATGTAAAGTTAGATTGTAAAGTTCTATGATTTCATGTACTACTTGATACAATTTTTAATTTAACGTATCTATGATTTCATGTGTGTTTAAATTAGGTGAGGTGAAGAATTATTTGAAATATGTTTTTTAATATATTTTTGCGTGTTCAAAATATGTAAAGTTTTTATTTTTTGTTTAACAGAACCAGTTGAAAACATATATAAATTTGTGTGTTTAAGTTAGTTGAGTGAAGATTTATTCGATTAATATGAACAAGAAACCACATACATCAATTGACTTTTTCGCGTGTTGAAATTATTTAATTAAATAATTTGTTGATGATAGTGAAACAGTAAAATAATTATTTTAGAAACTAAAAGAACTAGTATAGAATTAATGATTCATTCAAAGTTATTGTAAATATACTTGCTAATTTAATATATTTTTGCATGTTTGAAATATGTAATGTTCTTATTTTTTCCTTCCTAAAATCCAGTAAAAATATATATAAAATTTATTTGCAAAAACTAGGCGGGAGACGAAAATGGAAAAAGGACCTTTTGTCCCGGATGCAAATTGCAACCGGGACAAAATACCCCCCTAGTCCTGGTTGCAATTTCCAACTGGGACAAAAGGGTACATTTCGCGTCCCGCGTGAAATGTACCGTTTTGTCCGACGCGAAATGTACCCTTTTGTCCCGGTTGGAAATTGCAA
>NC_028451.1:30829250-30878996 GCF_000263155.2 Setaria italica | reverse complement strand
CGAATCCGGACGTGTAGTTAACGCGGAATGCACCAAACTCTCTAAGATACGCCACGCTCGTCCGCCTTCGTTGCCGCCGGTCTCCCGTTGCCGCCCGTCCAGCTTCGTCGCTAGCCGCCCCGGCCGCTATCGCCCACGCCCGGACCGTCGCCTCCTCCGTCGCCCCGGCCTGCCGCCGCCTCCGTCCACGCCGTCCCATCATCGCCACCTCCATCGTCCACGCCGCCTACGTCCTCGCCGTCCCGGCCTCCTCGTCGTCCGCATTGCCACTCCGCCGCCCCAGCCGCCATCGCCCGCCGCCCTGGCCCATGCCGCCCTGCCGCGACCCTCGGGCCTCTCCACACGTATGGCGGGGCCCTTGTTGACGCAAGCCCCCGGCTTGCTAACGCAAGGGCTTTTTTTATTTTTTAGTTAGAAAATCAATATTATTAGTAGAAAATCAGTAGGAAATTATTATTATTAATAGAAAATTATTAGGAAATTACTATGGTTAGTAGAAAATCAGTATAATTTAGTTCAGATGCTTAGTATAATTTTGTATACATTTTGTATAACTTTTAGAAATTACTATGTTTTATTATAAATGATTTGAAAATTTGTAGAAATTTGTAGAAATGCTTAAGACTTATTTAGTATAATTGCTTAGTATAATTTTGTATATATTTAGTATAATTTTTAGTACATTACTTTGATTTAGTACAAATGCTTCAAAAATTAGGAGAAATTTAGTAGAAATTCTTACAAATCAGTAGAAATTTGTAGAAATTTGGTACAAATGCTTAGAAATTAGAAGAAATTTGGTAGAAATTCTTAGAAATTAGTAGAAACACTTTAAATTTGGTAGAATTTAGTAGGAATTAGTAGAAACTTGTAGAAACACTTCAAATTTGGTTGAAATTCTTAGAATTTAGTAGAAATTTGTAGAAACACTTCATGTAGGATTCATTCAAGACATTTTGTGTAAATTTCATTCAAGACTTTCATGTAAGTTTTCATGTAAGTTTCATTAAAGACATTTCATGTAAGTTTCATTCAAGATATTCATGTAAATTTCTTGTAAGTTTTCATGTAAGTTTCATTTTGTGTATGGTTTCTTGTGTATGTTTCAATCAGTTTGTGTTTTTTCATGGTTGTTCTATGATTTCATGTAGATACCTTAACGTACATGTAATTATGACTTCATGTGTGTTTGCAGTAGTTGAGATGGTAGACGACGAGACTACAAGCTATCTAATGGAGCACATTATTGCTGGTGGTAGTGGCTCCAACCTTCCCATAACGTACACTGATGGCAATGAAGAGCCCGAGCCCCAGCAAAACCTTGTCGTGACGGAAGGTTCCGGCGAGGTATATATCGTTTCCATTATTTTACCCCATCTATAATGTCTTATTCGTTAATACTATGTACTAACTAACGAATCTTGAACTGTTAGTCAGAAGCCCTGAGGTCGTACAAAGGTGATGGATGGAAGGCTTATCATCACGGAAATCACAGAAGAGGGCAAGCCGGTTGCTCCCGAAAACGTAGTAAAAAAGTACGTGAGTCAGATCAGGGCAATCGTAAGGGACAACGTGCCCATCAATATCAGGGAATGGAGGGGCAAAAGTACTAATCCATAAGCACTCCCGGATACAGAAAAGGAAATGCTATGGTTAGATATGAAGAAACATTACACATTTCCTCAAGGATATAATGAGGATGCTGAAGAAGATGGCCACACAATTCCAGACATTCAAGAACATGCTGGATGCCACCTTCATCAAGAAGGGCCGAATTTCGGATTTCAATGAGTGGCCAAAGTTGGAGGACCACCAGGAGGCATTTGTCGAATACAAGATGAGCGAAGATGGTGCAAATAAGGTTCACACCAACGTTGCAAATGCTGGCAAGGAGTACCATCATGGTCTAGGGCAAGGTGGTTACAGCACTACAATTCCCAGATGGCGCAAGATGGAATAAGACCTGATCGATTGGGGTATTGTACTAGCAACTCTTGAATGGCCCGATCGATCAAAAAATTAGTATTACGCTCATGGAGGCAACATGAGCTAAGAGGATGGGACACTGATCTTCAATGAGACAATACGTTAGAAGGTCGAAAGGCTTATCAAGAACATTGAAGATGCTAAGGCTGGGAGGTTGAAGGTGGACCAAGAGAATGAGGAGCTCCCTCGGGAACCCCGAGCACCCAGGACATTGCCGAGGGTACGAGGTCATTCCGTGGAAGTTCGCTTTCCAAGGCAACATGGACTCGTACAGAAGCCACAAGCGAAGAAAGTAATAACAAGAGGAGAGCTGGCGGCGCATGTTAGAATCCAAAGTGCATTCACAAGAAGTAAGAATGCAGGAGAAAATCAATCGTCGAGTGGCCCTGGCAGTTGCGGAGTTGGCCCAATCTAGAGCATTGCCGGATCCAAACATCGCCAGCCCTTCTCAATGCCTCGGGAGCAACTGTGCTTCCATAGGGGTCCCCGATCCACAGACGCCAAGATTACCCGTGGATGAGCAATGGTTCCCTGTGGATGTCATCATGCAACGCACCTCATGTGAGCTGCATAAACTGGTCGGCAACATCACCATTAGGGTATACTTCCACATAATATTTATGGAATCTTCTCAATCCATCCACGCCTTGGGAGTTTAATAACTTCTTTATTTTTGCTATATGTACAGGTGGCGTACGGGGAGTGCCTTACCAATCCTGCCAGGACAGACAAGCCATGGTATGGAGATTCCACCTGGCTATGCCAGCGTCGGCTTAGAGCAGCTCGTTGATAGCTAATATGAAGGCCTAGAGCTCGACCTCCCAGAAGGTGACGGGGAAAGGACACTAGGAGATGCGCTTCACGGGATCATTCTATGGCGTAAACGCTACATCATCATCCCTGGCACGGAGGCATCACCACTCCCCATAGATCCCCAGCAGCGACCATCTCCTTAAAGCTCAAGACCGTCATCTCCACCACGGCCTGCTCCAGGACCATCATTTCCAGCACAACCTGCTCCAGGATCGTCGTCATCACCGGGACCGTCACTTCTTGCTAGATTACGATCTCCATCTCCAGCACATGACGACGACAACAACACCCCTTCCCAATCACCGTCGCCGGGATTAAGAGCCGCATCGAGCAAGAAACCTGTAGCACCACTTAAGAAGTCGCGACTACCGCCTCCCAAGCCAAGACAGAGAAAGAAGAAAATAAAGGAGCCTAAATTGACTCTTGAGGAACGCAGGGAGGCAATGACTCATGAGGAACGCTGGACCCAAACCAAAGCAGAATGCAGGGAGTGGTTCAAGAAAATGGCCGAAGAAAGAAAAGCAAAGGTGATGGAGCCACCGCCAGTAGATCGAAGACAATTAAATTTTTTTTATAAAGATATCAGTAGAAGCCAAGAAAACGCTGCCACCACTATCAAACTACGATCGGGCGTTACTCAAGGCTGATGAGAGCAAAAAAGGAAAGAAAAGTCATCTTCAAGGGGTACTGTCTCCCACCTCAGCCATCTACCAGAAAAAGATGCTCAAAAGAGAGTAGCAATGCCCTTGGATTAATAAGAACAAGTAGTGAAATTCATCCAAGAAATAGGAATGTCCCTTTCTGAATGTCTAGGGCAAAGTGAGGTGCCAGCTGTATAGCCAGTTGTACCGTAATGGACCTTTGAGCTAGGCAAGTATCTGGTGAGGCCTTAGTTGGTACGAAAGCTATCAACAAAGATGTACGAATTCCACAAATGGTACATGAAGCAGTCCGCCATTGACAGGGAAATGTTCGGCCTTAAGGTAAAACCGATAGATTTTTTCAGCGAAGGCGAGAGAGTTCTGTGGCTGGAATTCAAGGATATATACGAAGTGTACCATCATGATGCGCTTGACGTCTCTCTCATCAGCACTTGGGCTCTGTAAGTATCCGTTTATCTATATGTAAATTTTGACTCATATCATTATTTTTTGTGCGTGCGTCGCCCTACTAACTTCGTCTTCCATTTTATGTAGGATGCTAATTCAGATGTGCCGACGAGAAGCGTACTTCCATGCTGGCTTGTAATAATTCAAGACATGCTAGACTTGTAATAATTCTGGACCTTTATCTCTATGCAAAAGTTTATTTCCTAAATTTTCACCTAACACTGTATCATTCATTATTTTAATTCACAGCGCATGGAGATAATTCATAAGGAAACACAAAGGTCCATTCAAAAAAAAAATTACATGGAACACAGACTTCCCGGTACATCAGAAGTTTGCATATTTTGTACATTCTATGGCATGAATATTTCATAACTTATTTTTTCCCCACTGAAGTGCTTAAAATAGGAACCCGAGAATAACCTATGTGGCTACTACATCTGTGAGCACATGCACAGTTTTGTGGGACCTAAGGGACTAAAGATGACGCCGCACAACTTTAAAATACATAAAATAAAACTATTAATAGTTAATATTTTCTAGCTCCTTATATTTAATTGTTCGTGTAACATTCACATATTTCCAAATTACATATGCATAATATTGAACAAAGACTCTTGGAGAAGGAAAGAATAGGGGCAATATGTGAAGGTCTCATGGGATTCCTGGTGGACGAGGTGGTAAATCCACAAGGAGAATTTTATTATGTTGGACGGAAATTAGACGCACCGAGCAACACCATGACGAGAAGATCCAAGGAATGACCAGGGAAAAGTTTTGTATATATATATATATATATATATATATATATATATATATATATACTAATTGTATAAATACTATGCTAAGATTTGTATAGTATGCTAAGAATTATACATAAACTAAGAATTGTATATATAGTAACAAGTCTGATTTCATTGTAAAAAAAGTCTTAACTACTAAAGGGTAACTAAAGGTACGTGATGCATGCAAATTACAGGTTCATGCATGCACTTTAGTCCTGGTTGGAAAAACCAACTGGGACTAAAGGGGCCTGTCCCGCGTTTGGCGTGGCAGCCCCTTTAGTCCCGGTTGGTTTTACCAACTTGGAGTAAAGGGTGTCTTTAGTCCCGGTTGAGCGACCCCGGACTAAAGACCTCCCCTCCCTGTCTTGATTGGTTAATCCCGGATGGATTTTCGGAAGATTTGGCCCCTACCAACCGGGACTAAAGGTGAGTTTTCTACCAGTGACTAGACTGTTGTTGTCCGCAAAATAAAAGATCTATGTTCATCTTTGTGTATTGGTGATGACTTTGATGCTTTCTAAGGCCCTGTTTGGATACAAACTCCTAAAGTTTAGAAGTGTACTAAAGTTTAGGACCCTCAAATTGCTAGTCCTAAAGTTTAGTACAGGGCTGTTTGGATGGACTACTAATCTTTAGGACCTTAGAGGGAAAATGTCATTTTTACCCCTCAATTACTCCTCTAAACTACACCTGCACTGTTCACGTCATTAATACATGCGAGGGCAATAGGGGTAAAGGGGGACTTGGGACCACTTTTAGGAGAAATAGGATCCATTAGGACCCCTTGGCCCTCCTAATGAAAATGACCCTCCTAAAGTTTAGGAGTGCACTTTTAGGATCCATATTTGGATACACAAGTCATAAAAGTGTTCTAAAAGTGAACTCCTAATCTTTAGGAGGGTGTATCCAAACAGGGCCTAAATTACTAGCTGAGTAAATTTTACTTGTTTTGGTCATTTTCACATTGATTTTTTTTACCATACTCATATTTTCTTAGTATGCATATTGTGGATAAACATAGTGAAACAGAGGGAATACAATAACACCGCACAAGTATCCACAAACATGAAGTGTGGTTCTCATCTCCACGTTTTCTATACACATGCTAGCATTAGAAATTTCGCGGACAACTTATCAAATAAATTACTTAGAAGAGGCAACCTTCTAGGTAATTTATTTGATAAGTTGACCTTAGTGCAGTTTACAGATGCAGTCAACTCCACTGCTGGAAGTATAGAAAAAACTCCACTGCTGGAGATGCTTTTATAAACATTCAGGCAACATTAACCTATGGCCTATTTGAAAAATGGTCTGCATTACGAGTTATGTTTAACTGGAGGATCCCAGTTTTTTAAGTTGCCAAGCATTAGAGATATGTTTCCTCTCTGTATATACCCCATTGTATAAGAGGTTATGTGCATATGTACCACCACATGTACTCTACTTACATAGGCCTATTGGCCCCCGGAATACATGCTGATTATTCCTAACATGGTATAGAGTCAAAATACGGTCTAGGGTTCATCAGCTCTTTGCCACCGCTGCCGGCTCCTCGATCTTTTTTTCCCTGTCGGCGACTGTTTCCTCGCTCACAGACCTATCGCACCTCCCAGCACTGCGCGACCCCGGTTCCCGCCGCTCGTTCGGCCGCCTGCACCCGTGCACGCCGCCGCTCGTCCGGCCATCCACCTGCCGGATCTTTTGCACCCTGCGCTCGTGCGTTGCCGCTGCCGGATTGCCCGCCCGAGCCTCTGTTTTCTGCGCCGCTGTTCTGCGTGCTGCTGGACAGGATTGGCCACCTACTCGCCTGTGGCCACCTACTCGCCTGTCTGTGGATCGCCCCTGCCCTATCTGGATAGGATTGGCCGCCCGCTCGCCTGTCTACAATTCTGATGGCGTCTATAGGCGACACCATCTATGTTCCTCGCTGCTCGGTGCTCTTCGTTGGCACCAACTACACGGAGTTTATACAACATATGAGGGTGCACATGCAAGGTCTTCGTCTCTGGGGTGTTCTTTGTGGTGATCTTTGCTGCCCTATTGTTGCGGCTCTGCCTCCAGAGCCTGTGCCTCCTTCTGACCCGACGAAGGATCCTATTGCTTCTTTAGCCTACGATAGGAAGCTTACTGCATATTAGGAGGCCTTGGATATGTATAGCGATCAGTTGGCATTGTACACTCAGTGGGTTGATGATGATGCTCGTGCTGCTTCCATCCTTGTCGCCAGTATGCATTCTCCGTTTGCTACTGAATTGTTGGTTTGTCTACTACTTTTGAGATGTGGTCTCATCATCTTCGTTGCTATGAGCCGTATGGAGATGTCCTCTACCTTTTAGTGGTTCGTCAGGAGCAGACACTTCAGCAGGGAGATTTAACTGTCAATACCTTTTATGCTCAGATGTCTGCTATATGGCGCTAGTTGGACACTCTCTGCACTGCTGGCTGTCGTACCTGTGACTGCTGTGGCGCTCTCCGAGCTGAGCACGATTTTCGATGCATCTACGAGTTCCTCACTCGGCTTCAACCGGAGTATGAGCAGCGTTGCGCTCAGCTACTTGCACGTCACCCTCGTGTCTCGCTAGTGGAGGTGCTCACTGCTGTTCGCTCCGAGGAGACTTGTCTCCATGATGCTGGTCTTCTGTCGCTTCCTCTAGTGCCCACAGTGCTTGCGGCTTCACCTACGGGGTCTTCTACACTAGCTCCTTCGACGACATCTATTTCCTCAACGGCTTCTTCGGCTGCTATTTCACGTGCTCCATCGTCTGGTAAAGGCCATCCTTACTGTGATTATTGTGATTGTGCTGGCCATTGGGAGTCCCAGTGTGACAAGAAGAAGAAGCATCATCGTCGTCCTCCTGGTGCTTCTTCTCTGGCTTCAACAACTACTACGTCTCCTGCTTCGTCTTCGACTACTGACGGTACTCAATAGGAGATTCTACGGCTACTTCGTCACTTGGGCGTCTCCTTCCCCTGTACTGCTATAGGTTCTGCTGGTTCTGCTACGATGTCTTCTAGCATTGAGAGACCACCTTCTTCACAGTCAGGTACTCTTCCATGGATTCTTGATTCTGGAGCTTCTTTTCATGTGACTTCGGACTCTTCTATTCTTTCTTCCTTATGTTCTCCTTCGTCACCTATTTCTGTACTCACTGCGGATGGTACTTCTCTTCCTGTTGCTGGTTGGGGATCTCTTGAGACTTCTTCTTTTCATGTTCCTTATGTTTCTTATGTTCCCCGACTCACCTTGCAGCTCATGTCTGCAGGTCAGATCACCGACCATGGTTGTCTTGTTATCCTTGATTTTGATTCTTGTTTTGTTCAGGATCATTGCACGGGGTCCTTGATTGGTACTAGCCGCTGGCTCCGTGACTCTCAGCTCCTTTGGCAGCTCTTCTTCCACAGGCACATTTCAGCAGTGGCATCATCATCATGGTCATGTCTGTGGTTCTTGATTATCTTCATTAATTCGTTGTGGTCTTCTTGGCCCTATCTCAGGAGATGTTTCTCTTCATTCGTGTCAGGGTTGTCGATTGGGAAAGCATATTCAGCTTCCTTATCATAGTAGTGAGTCTGTTTCTCAGCGTCTTTTTTGATTTAGTCCACTCAGATGTATGGGTCCTGCTCCCTTTTCTTCGAAAGGGGGTCACAGATACTATATAATTTTTATTGATGATTTCTCTTGCTATACTTGGATTTATCTTATGTCCTCTCGTAGCGAGGTTCTACCCATCTATAGTCGCTTTGCTACTATGATTCGTTCTCAGTTTGACACGTCTATTCATGCTTTCCATGCTAATTCTGCTGGTGAGTTCCTTTCTCAACCTCTCCGTGCTTTCCTCGACTCTTAGGGACCCTTCCTCAGTTTTCTTGTCCAGGTGCCTATGCGCAGAACGGTGTAGCCGAGCGCAAACACCGTCACCTCCTTGAGACCACGCGTGCACTCATGATTGCCTCCTCTGTTCCTCCTCATTTTTGGGACGAGGCTATCTCTACTGCCACACATCTTATTAACATTCAGCCTTCTGCTGCTAAAGAGGGGGGATTCTATTTGAGTGTCATCTTGGGCGTCTACCTGACTACTCTTCGCTTAGACTGTTTGGTTGTGTTTGCTACGTTCTTCTTCCACCTCGGGAGCGTACCAAACTAACTTCACAGTCTGTTGAGTGTGTTTTCCTTCTACAGTTTTGAGCATAAGGGATATCGTTGCTGGGATCCTGTCAGTCGTCGGATGCGGATTTCTCGCGATGTTGTTTTCGATGAGTCTCGTCCATTCTATCCTTGTCCTTCCTCTGATGTTTCACAGTCATCTTTGGTCGAGCCGCTTTCTTTCTTAACTTTTCCCGATACACTATTGCTCTTGCACCTCCTTCAAGCCTTGTACCTTTGCCTACAGAGTCCTCTTCTATTTTTCCTTCTTCTGTGGTTTCGTCTCCTGAGCCTTCTCCTTTGGTTCCTGACTATACCGCGAAGCCTCCAGTGACACATGTCTATACATGACGGGCAGTGTCTTCTTCTGATGACTCTTCTCCTGTGTCTTCTCCTGATGCTTCGGCATCTTCTTCTGACACCTCTCCTTCGCCTGCGCCTGAGCTGCTTCTAGGACATGGTTGTTGAGTTCGTCGGCCTCCTGCTCGGTAGGATCCCGCCACCTTTTCTTCTACCGTACTTTCTAAGCCGACTTCATATCGCGATGCTATCCTTCATCCTGAGTGGCAGGAGACGATGGCGGAGGAGTTAGCTGCTCTTGAGCATACTGGTACCTGGGAACTTGTTCCTCTTCCTCCTCGCATTTGCTCTATCACGTGCAAATGGGTATATAAAGTCAAAACTCACTCTGATGGTTCTCTTGAGAGGTACAAGGCGCGTCTTGTGGATCGTGGTTTTCAGCAGGAGCATGGTCGTGATTTCGATGAGACTTTTGCTTCAGTTGCCCATATGACCACTGCACGTACTCTTCTTGATGTTGCTTCTGTTCGTCAGTGGTCGATCTCTTAGCTTGATGTCAAGAATGCCTTTCTTAATGGTGAGTTGCGTGAGGATGTATATATGCAGTTACCTCCGGGGTATTCTGTTCCAGAGGGCATGGTTTGTCATCTTCGTCGCTCTCTGTATGGCCTTAAACAGGCCCCTCGAGCTTGGTTTGAGTGTTTCTCTTCTGTTGTCATCTGTTGTCACTGTTGCTGGTTTCTCTACTAGTGACCATGATCCTGCGTTCTTCATACACTCTTCTCCTCATGGTCGTACTCTTCTTCTCCTATATGTTGATGATATGCTTATCACAGGGGATGATTCTCAGTTTATTGCCTTTGTTAAGGCTCGACTTCGTGAGCAGTTTCTCATGTCTGATCTTGGTCCTCTTCGCTATTTTCTTGGGATTGAGGTTTCTTCTTCGTCTGACGGTTTCTTCTTATCCCAGGAGAAGTACATTCATGATCTTCTTGCTCGAGCCCCTCTGACTGATGAGCGAACGGTTGACACCCTGATGGAGCTTAACCTCGAGCTTCGTTCTACTGATGGTGAGCCTTTTGGGAGTTTGGTCTATTTTGGTGTCACTCGTTTGGATATTTCTCATGCAATACATATTCTCAGTCAGTTCGTTTCCACCCCCACACATATTCACTATAGCCATCTTCTTAATGTTATGCGCTATCTGCGTGTCACTAGCTCTCGTTGTCTTTTCTTTCCACGCTCTAGTTCCTTGCAGCTCCGTGCTTACTTTGATGCTACCTGGGCTAGTGATCCCTCTGATCGCCGGTCCCTTTCTGCTTACTGTGTTTTCTTAAGTGGTTCTCTCATTGCTTGGAAGACTAAGAAGCAGACCGTGGTTTCCTGTTCTAGTGCAGAGGCTGAGTTGCGTGCTATGGCTTTGTTGACAGCAGAGCTTTCCTGGTTACGGTGCCTACTTGAGGATTTTGGTGTTCCTTTGACTGGACTGACTCTTCACTCTGATAGTATAGGGGCTATCAGTATTGCTCGGGATCCCGTGAAGCATGAGCTTACCAAGCATATTGGCGTTGATGTCTTCTTTGTTCGACCTCAGGTTCAGGTGGTTGTTCTTCAGTATGTGCCTTCGAAGCTCCAGGTTTCTGACTTGTTCACGAAGGCACGGACCCGTACACAACACAATTACTTTCTCTCCAAACTTAGTGGTGTAGATCCACCATGAGTTTGAGAGGGGAGGAGGGTGTTAGAGATATGTTTCCTCTGTATATACCCAATTGTATAAGGGGTATAGAAAAGGAATCCAAATCTGCCAAATCGCGTATCTTCATTTATTGGGAAAGAATCAATATACTATAAATATTCAATCTCACTAAAGAAAAATGGAGTTATGTGCATATGTACCACCACCTGTACTCTACTTACATGCTGATTATTCCTAACACCAAGCATGCCAGCCATTGGATTTGAAATATTAGTTGATAGATCAAACCAGACTCATACACCGACTAAACTGACAGATCCATCCATTTATCAGAAATTACTCCCGAGTTACTGGCAGAAACAAATCTAGAAGTTCATAAGAAATTTCCTTATATATGCTCGGTGATTTCTCAATGGGAACACACCTAGTTTCCTTCTAAGCTAGTACCTGATACTTCCTAGACTACTAGAAACTGGCCAGCACCTAATACTTCATAGATTGCTAGAAACTGGCCGGCACCTTCATATGTCACCATTACAAAAGGTCGCAAGACAGTCTCACTTTGTGATGTCATTTCCTAAACCAACTTCACGATTATTACTAATAGACTCCAGCGCTACTTCTGATTCCGACTTGTCAAATCAGAACTGCACGAGCCAGAGCTAATCAGAACAGTCATAAAAGCAAATCGACCAGATTTAATAAAGCTAATAATTTCCTTCCTTCAGGTAGGACTTGGAAGCTCCAGGTCTTTCACCAGGTTCGCTTGCAGGTCTTGCAATGATGGTTATCCCTAGACATCGGGGATGCGCAGAGGTAGCAGAAGCAGTGCCCACACCTGTAAATTGGAAGATCCAAGAACATCATCATTTGTACTCAGTGGTAAACTGTATATTTGATCAGAAAGCAGTACCTGCAGATGATGAACACACAACCTGTGACCCTCTCCACGTACATCTTGCACTTGGGGCACCTCTGCCACTTGCTCTTTTGTGCAACCTTCCTCAGCAGCAGGTCCTCCCTGGTCCGCTCATCCTTCCCGAGCCGTTGGAACTCTGTGCATGTCACACCATCATGCCATGGAACCTTGCACTGGGCACAGAACATCCGGCAGCAGTGTGGGCACTCCACGTTTGTTATCACTGCCTCACCATGGCCAGGATCGTGAACTAACAGAGCCGAGCATTCCTTGAAGGGGCAATAGAATTTGAGTTCCCCCAATGATGAGTCACAGAGCGCAGCACCCCACCTCTGGAACAGCTGCAACGGAATCACATCACGGCATGCTTCTGGGTGCAACACACCATCCTTGCACCCTGGGTCAGGGCAGCCAATAGACAAGACATTCTCCTCGACCTTTGCAGCAATGTACTGGCTCACACAACTGATGCAGAAGGTGTGTGTGCATCCGTCAATAGGAAAGACTTCCCCAATGTGCACTGTTTCCATGCAGATGGAACAGTAGAAGTCACTGCTGATCATTGCATCATCACCGTGAGAGCATTGCCCAAGCTCTTGGAGCGTGCCATCCAGTGGTTTTTTCCCTTTGCGGTCCATGCCTTCAGTTGAGGTCAAAGTGCCATGAGGCACACTGATCTCGTGATGCGTCTCTGTCTTGCACAAAGATTCACAAGAAGCCACTGCACACCTGGGCAGCCCCGTGGCATCTGTCTCATGTGCATATTGGCAGAAGCACGCAATGCAGATGACATGGTCACAATTGTCAGGTATCCATGACGCTTCCAATGATTGGATCATCTGTTTGCAAACTGCGCAGACATTCTCACTCTCAAAGTGAGTTGAGAACTGGAGAACCTCTTCAAACTGCAAATCCTCAGCCAGCGCAGAATCATCAGCTGACATAGCAACAAGGTCCAGCATTGTTGTTGTAGTGCTGCTCTATTGCTCTCTTGGTTGAACCTAATCAATACCTGGCCGAGGCCTCTGTTCCAAGGAAATTCAAGGAGTGAGTAAGGTTCTCTTGATAAAATGAGTAAGAAAGTATCAGAGCAGGTTAACACTAAATGATCCAAAAGAGCTGGCAAGTACATGAGAGATGAAAACTAAATATGCAATAAGAAGCAACCCTAACCTGACGCCCTGCTGCCAGTACAACTAGTAGAGAGCAGGAAGGCGAAAGAGCAGAAAAAAAAAAGATGACTGGCAAAGTCCTCGCCCGCATATCATCATCCTACTGCTGCTCTGCATGCGTGCACTGAATTGGGCGAAGAATGCCTCCTAAATTCAGCAACCACTGAAGGCCAGCACACCTGACTCACCGTGAAAAACTTTCTTGAGCCACACCATCTTGTCAAAATCATGGCTTGTTGGCTTCAACAGTTCAGCCACTAGAGGACGGTAGCCAGATGGGGAAACAGAGCGGGAAAGCTCTTTGCAGGTATATCATCAAACACCTAGGGTGCGCTGTGTGCGCACACCAACTCAGAACGCATCCTAAACTAAAGCAACCGGCGGCGAATACCACCCTAACTCGCTGAGATAGGCTTGCTTGGACAAAAATAAAATTCCATCAACATCACGGCTTTATACATAAACATAACCTTGCTGCGGAACGATCCCAGCCGCGGGTTCTTCCGTACGTACCAGTACTTGCTAACTCCCGTGTGCTGCTAACGGTGGGCTACGGAAGCATGGAACGCATCGGTGGCGCAGCACACGCGTCCGCCCGCCTGACCGCGCGCAGCGGCGATCGACTTTACGGAGGAAGGCTTGGATCAGACCAGAGGATGTGCTCGAACGCACAGCGCAGGGGAGGGGGAAGGCCGCAGCGGCGGTAGAAATAGGGGGATGGCGACGGGCTTGGGGGCCGATGTGGCCTGAAGCAGTAAAGCAAGCTCGCCTGTTGCCGAGGTTATCGGGATACATGGAGTCACGATCACATTAATGCAATTATGAACGACCCGATCTTTTGGGTTTACTGACGTGTGGGCTCCTAACCTGCGTAGCTATTTATTTACACAATTCATGTGAAATATATGAGCAGCGCCCGTTTGGAATGATCAAGTAAAAAAATTTCTTTTAGAGGTTTTACTTAACACGTGTTGAGGTTTACAAAATTTGTCAGTTGTCACAATATATTTTGATTCCGGAGGAAGGGAAAAAACAACATTTTCAATTGGATTTTTACTAGTTTTATTTTTTAAAAAAATGCACAGGCAACCCATCATGAAGGTAGGAAAAAGGAGAGAATTTATGAAAAATCGCTATTACACCCATGGATCTTTCTATGTTCGTCGTTAATCTATATCAGCTTTTGTGTTTATTTTGATTGTATATAAATTTATTTCGTTATATATATTCCCAATCCTGGCGATCATGATGAGAGATAAAGGTGGTTGGTTGGTTAGTTTTACCATAGCCAGATCCTGGATATGCAACTTGTGCGTGATTGGTTACCCGGAGGAGCGCTAGAGCCAAGTTCCCGTGATGCAAAATGCTCTTCCGAGCCTGGCTCCGTAGATCCGGTAAAAGTGGGCGTTTCCTGCAGGCCTGGCTCCAACAATGCAAGATGTGCACATGATGTAAGGTGAAAAAGCCTGGAGGCATGCACGAACAGTTAACCAATCAGCATCTCACGTCAGCCAGGTTAGATAGAGATAGGCAACTAATCACCACCACTTTGCATGTGTTGAGCCTGGCCACCAGGGCTTGGCTACAAGGTACGAGCCAGGCTCAGCTGGTACGCGAACCAATGAGGCCCAAAATCTCTTTCTGTATTGTGCTGAGACATATAGTTCCTTTATGTACTATACTAATTGATGTAAAGAGACTTCGTATTGCGTGAAAGCTAAAACGTGCTACAGGTTTTGCAACAAGCTTTTTGACTTACTTGTACTCTAGCATAAGCCCCGCCCCTCATATCCATATGCTGCTGCAACCTTTGATATTCACAAATGCTTTTTTAACAGCATTATATATCTCCATAGGTGGTAACATCTAATTTGCTATACCCTTGAACATGGTCATATTAGTACATCGAAGCACATGTAGAACATGGTCATATTAGTACATCGAAGCACATGTACAAACTCAGTTCTCTCGTTGTACACAAAACTTGGTATTGCTTTGCACATTTCTATTAATATTCTATATAATATGTCAGGTTTAACCTTATATTTACCACAAATAGAGTACACATTCATTTCGAAATACACTAAGGTCCTGCACATTACATGACTTTAGGGAGAAGAGTAAGCCTGGATGGGGAAGAAAAGAGAGAATGCACGACAGAGGAGTGAGAGTGAATGGAGATTCAAATGTTTTTGAAAACGAAGAAGGGAAGGTACTTTTATTACATACACATGCGTACATGCACGCTGGGATCCCAACGTACATAATACATTGACATGACATAATTAGTACCCATGTCATATGACTCGGATCTCGTAATGTACTAGGACGGATAAGATAACCCATATCCGAGTATCATAAAATATTAAAACTAATAATGAAGGTACATAATGCTATTAAAAATATTTTGTGAATATCAAAAGCAGCAGCATCAAATGGATAAGAAGGATGGAGCTCATGCAGGGTACAAGGAAATCAAAAGGCTTGCTACAAACTCATCTCTTTCATGCAACATAAAGTTTCTTTATGTCAATCGGTACATTACATAAAGAAAATTTACGTCTATCGGTGCAATACATAAAGAGACTTTATGTCTCATCTTGATAGTCCAGATTCCAGGATTGGGAACATATACGTAACATCAAAATACACATAAAAGAAACAAAATTGCATAGAAACGAGTACGGATCAACGACTAAGATACAATCCTCTATGCTTACCTTGTCTACCAATGATTTTTTGAGTATAACTTGTGAACATGAGAGAAGATTAGTAAATCAAAGCATATTGGTGTACAACACACAGTTCTTATTGTACACACAACTTAGTACCGCTTTGCACATTTCTATTAACATTGTATATATATTCTTAATTTTGAATATGTCTTGATGCACTGTATTTTCCACAAACAAATTCCATATTTATTTCGCTATACACTAAGATACTGCAAATTATGTACCCATAAATACATCACTAATAAAAATTAAAAACTTCCATCAATAATATACACCATGGTACCGCGCATCCCACTAGATTTAACCAACATGAATACGCGTGATCACCAAGAGCAATATCAAAATAAATAAAAACAGAATTTATCATGATCCTCACCACCTTTAAAAATTGAAATGTACAAACCTAAACTAAATTACTCTTGAGCGGCTGGTACATGGTACAACATCTGCCAGAATGCATGGTCAATTTCCACCTATAGAATATATAACTTTCCACCCGAGTCATCTAAAATTTAACTTTTCCTATATATAAACCATAGATTATATTTTTCCTTTTGTATGGTACTTTTGTTACTGAATTGTTAGATTGTTGTAAAGTGGTTCCAAAAGGACGGTTTTGCCTCCCTTTCAATGGAACAAAAATTTTCGGCTCGTTCTCTCACCTGACATTACCATGTAAAAATATTTCACATTCAAGGTAAATTTTGGACAAATATGGACGAACGAGGCAGTACTGGAAAACTAAGCATTAGTCCTAGCCCTTAGTATCGGTTAGTTTTTGATCCGGTACTAATGTGAGCATTAGTACCAGGTCTAGCGGATACCTCCCAGGAACCCCCCGTGACCCCCTTTAGTACTAGTTGGGGGCTCCAACTGGTACTAAAGGCCCTACCCACTCCCGTCCCCTTAACTCTTCTCTCTCAACCTTATTTTCTTTCTCTTACACTTCTCTCTCTCCGCCCCCTCCCCTTTATTTGCCCGCCACCCCCTCCTCCTCCCTCTCCCACTCCCGCACCCTCCCCCTCCGCCCCCTTCCCCCTCGCCCCCTCTCCCGCCACCTCCACCCCCTCCCCCTCCCTCTCCCGCCGCCTCCCCCTCCCTCTCCGCCACCGCCCCCTCCCCCTTCCTCTCCCACCCCTCCCCTCTGTTGTCCCTCACCTTCCCCCTCTACTCGCCCCTCACTGGCAGTGAGGAGCAGCAGCGGAGCGAGGTGCAAGGCAGTGCTTAGACGCGCGGGGGAGCGGTGGCCAGCCGGAGGCAGTAGGGCGTAGGCGGGGTGTGGCGGTGGGCTGGACACGGCGGCGCACGGGGCACAGGTACGGTATTGTCTTTCCCTCCCTCTCCCGGACAAGCACAGGTACGGGGCGTAGGCGGGGCGGCGGCTGGCGGTGCAGCGACCGGGCGGATGTCGGCAGCCGGCGGGGCAGGGCAGGCAGGCGTGTCCGGCCGGATGCGGGGCCGAGCGCCCGGCTAGATTTAATTTTTTTATTTTTTTAGTACCTCTTTAGTACCGGTTATTTGACCATGTACTAAAGGCCCCCCTTTAATACCGAAGTAGCAGTACCAGTTGCACAACCGGTACTAAAGGGGGGTTACGAACCGGTACTGAAGGGGCTTTCCTTAGTAGTGAGGCATACATAGGTAATACAATCTTCTTCTCACCTTCTACCTATTGAATATGTAAAATTTTATATTGTAAAATTTCATGAATACACAAAATAAAAGTTCAGAGTCCAATAGTTGGAAAGCATGTTACAAAGTCCAGTTAACCAGATCACGAGATCAAAGTAAACAAAGAGCACCACAGAAGCTTACGAAGCTGTATACAAAAATTTTTTGTCGACCTTGAAAATTTAAGCTAGCTTGATCTTTAGTTCCTCGAGTAGCACATCAAGCAGAGGAGCATGAAGGGTGTTTGATTTGGGGTTCCCTTTATTCGGTTCGTGGACGCAGAGACAAAATTATCGTTGCAACAAAAATCTAACTTCTCAACACAACAATCAAGAACATATACATCTTCCGGAAGAAATTTACTTACCCACCTTTCATTGTTTGAGATCCGTGCGCACAAAAACAAACAAATAGGATGAAAGCTAGCCACGCATAGCTGCTAGGTGCAGGTGAACATGTGTTGACGGATGGCTGGCTACGGTGGAAGCGAATCAGTAGTCTGGATTTCCTTTTAGATTTGAAGTTTTGGTTTCGATTTTCTTTCAAACGTAAATGCCTTTTGGATCCTATTTGAACCATAGTGTTATTTAGAATTTATGCAACGGAACAAGATTTAATATGAATATTTTTTTTTAAAATAACATCCAAATATATCGATTCAATATTTTGGATATGTATCTTCAACAATTTAGATATATCGCTTCAACATTATCGTATGAAATGTTGAACTAAGTTTTGACAAATGTTGACTAGTAGTTTAAAATGTTAAATATCACTAGTAGTGAACTCAGTATTAGTCCCGATTAGTAGGGTGCAAATCTCCCAAAAATCCATCCGGGATAAACCAATCGAGACAAAGGGGGGTTTTTAGTCCCGGGTCCTTCAACCGGGAGTAAAGTCACCCTTTAGTCCCGGTTGGGTTTTCCAACCGGGACTAAAGTTCTGCAGGCGCGCGCCATGCAGGCACCTGCATGGCGCCTGTAATTTCATGCATCAGGTACGTACCCTGACCCTTTTGTTAACCTTTAGTAGTTGAGACTTTTTTTATAATGAAATCAAACTAGTATTTAAACTAATGAAACCAGTAATTACACAATTACTATATATACAATTCTTAGCATACTATACAAATGGATCTTAGCGTATTATATATACAAATCCAACTATATATCTACAATCTTCCCGTCGAGGTGTTGCTCGGAGCGTCTAAATGTCATCCATTATAATAAAATTCTCCTTGTGGATTTACCACCCTGTCCATCAGGAATCCAACAAGACCTTCACATATTGCCGCTACTCTTTCCTTCTTCAAGAGTTCTTGTTGAATATTTAACATCTATAATTTGGAAATATGTGAATGTTACATGAACAATTAAATATAAGGAGCTACAAAATAATTAACTATTAATAGTTTTATTTTACGTAATTTAAAGTTGTGCGGCGTCATCTTTAGTCCCTTGGGTCCCACAAAACTGTGTATGTGCTTACAGATGTAGTAGCCACATGATTATTCCCGGGTTCCTGTCTTAAGCACTTCAGTGGGGAAAAAATAAGTTATAAAATATTCGTATTATAGAATGTACAGAATGTCTAGACTTCATACATACCGGGAAGTCTGTGTTCCATGTAAGTTTTTCTTTGAATGGACCTTTGTGTGTCCTCATAAATTGTCTCCATGCGTTGCGGATTAAAATAATAAATGATATAGTGTAACCGGTATAAAATTTAGGAAACAAACTTTTGCAAAGAGATAAAGGTCCAGAATTATTACAAGCCTAGCATGTCTTGCATGTCTCAGTACTCGACCGGATCTTTCCTCAACAAATTGAAGACAGTGACATGGCTTCTTTCAGGCTCAATTATAATGAGGATCCACTGGAAATGTCTTGCATGTCTCAGTACTCGACCGGATCTTTCCTCAACAAATTGAAGATAGTGACATGGCTTCTTTCAGGCTCAATTATAATGAGGATCCACTGGAAGCTGCGTACGTAAATGTTCATATATATTAGAGCTAACTAACATTAATCAGGTAAGAAAAAAGAAAATTAAAGTAGACGGTATACATACACTTACTTGAAGTTGTATGGAAGTAGTATGAAATTCTTGAATTTTTGTTTGTCTAGTAAATTGTATACTTCCACCAACGTTTTTTCGGCGATACCTGTATCTATTTTTGGTTAACTACGGATGGATCCATGAAGCCAATATGGAGGTACGCTTCTCATCGGCACATCTGAATTAGCATCCTACATAAATTGGAAGACGAAGTTAGTACGTTGATGTATGCAAAAAAATAATGATATGAGCCAAAATTTACATGTAGATAAATGGACACTTACAGAACCCAGGCGCTGATTAGAGAGACGTCCAAGGCATCATGATGGTACACTTCGTATATATCCTTTGAATTCTAACCATAGAACTTTCTCGCCTTCGCCGTAAAAATCTATTAATTTTACCTTAAGGCCGAACATCTCCCTCGAGTCGGCGGACACCTTCATGTACCATTGATGGAATTCGTACATCTTTATTGATAGCTTCCATACCAACTCAAGCCTTACCAGAGACTTGCCTAGCTTAAAGGTCCATCTCGGTTCAACTAGCGGTGCAGCTGGCAGCTCAACTTGCCCTAAATATTCATCAAGTCCCATACCTGTTTCTTCCATGAATTTCAATACTTGTGCTTGTTGATCTAAGGGCATTGCTGCTATGTTTTCAGCGTCTTTTTTTGGTAGATACCCGAGGTCGGGGACAGCACCACTGGAAGCTAACTTTCCTTCCCTTTTTTCCCTCTCATCAGCCTTGACTAACGCCCGTTCGTAGTTTGATAGTAGTGGTATCCTCTTCTTGGCTCCTCCTTCCATCCTGATAAAAAAATTTAATTCTCTTCGATTTACTAGCGGTGGCTCCATCTCCCTTGCATTTTTTTCTTCGGCCTATTTCTTGAACCACTCACTAGCCTCTGATTGGATTTCGGCCCACTAATCCGCATGAGTCATTGCCTCCCAGCGTTCCTCATGAGTCACTTCAGGCTCCTTTCTTTTCTTCTTTCTCTGTCTTGGCTTAGGAGGCGGTGGTCACGACTTCTTAAGTGGTGTTGTAGGTTCCTTCCTCGGAGCTGCTCTTAGTCCCAAAAATGGTGATCGGGGAGAGGTGTTGTTATTGTCGTCATCGCTCCCACCACAAGGATGTGGTGGAGATGGAGACCTTGATCGAGCAGGAAGCGACGGTCCTGGAGTAGGTTGTGCTGGAGATGACGGTCTTGAGCTTTGAGGAGATGGTCGCTGCTGGGGATCTGCGGGAAGCGGTCTTGAGCTCTGAGGAGGTGCTTCCATGCCGAGGATGATGATGTAGTATTTGTGCCATAGAATGATCCTATGAAGCACATCTCCTAATGTCCTTTCCCGTTGCCTCTCGGGAGGTCGAGCTCTAGTTCTTCATATTGGCTATCAGCGATCTACTCTAGGCTGACGCTAGCGTAGACAGGTGGAATCTCCATGCCATGGCTTGTTTCCCTGCCAGGATTGGTAAGGCACAACCGTACGCCATCTGTACATATAGCAGAAGTAAACAAGTTATTAAACTCCAATCCTAAGGTGTGGATCAATTGAGAAGATTGCATAAATATTATGTCTAAGTATATCTTAATAGTGAGGTTGCCGACCGGTGTATGCAGCTCACATGAGGTGCGTTGTGTGATGGCATCCACAGCGAACCGTTGCTCGTCCACGGGTAATCTTGGCGTCTGCGCATCGGGGAGCCCTGTAGAAGCACAACTGCTCAAGAGGCATTGGGAAGGGCTGGCAAAGTTTGGATCCGACAATGCTCAAGATTAGGCTAACTCCGCAACTACATGGGCCACTCGACGATTGATTTCCTCCAATATTCTTACTTCTTGTGAATGCACTTTGGATTCTAGCATCTGCCGTCAGCTCTCCTCGATCTGTTCCTTTCTTCGCTTGCGGCTTCTGTACAATGTGTTGTCGCCTCGGAAAGGAAACTTCCATGGAATGACCCCGAACCCTCGGCAACATCCTGAGTACTCGAGATTCCTGAGGGCCAATGTGAGCTCATCATTCTCTTGGTCCACCTTTAACCTCCCAGCCTTAGAATCTTCAATGTTCTTGATAAGCCTTTCGGCCTTTTGACGTATTGTCTCATTGAACATCAACGTCCCATCCTGTTGGCTCAGGAAGCCTCCATAAGCGTAATACCAATTTTTCGATCGTTCGGGCCATTCAATAGTTGCTGGTACGATACCCAGATCGATCAGGTCTTATTCCATCTTCTTCCATCTGGGAATTGCTGTGCCATAACCACCTTGCCCTAGACGATGATGATACTCCTTCTGACAAGCATTTGTAGTGTTGGTCTGGATCTTTTTCACACTGTCTTCACTCCTCTTGTATTCAACAAATGCCTCCTAGTGGTCCCTCAACTTTGGCCACACATCAAAATCTGGAGTTCGGCCCTTCTTAAGGTAGTTGGCATCCAGCATCTTCTTGAATATCTGAAATTCTGTGGCCATCTTCTTCAGCGTCCACACTTTCGCATCATTTTCAATATATCCTTCAGGAAATGTGAAATGTCTCTTGACATCTTCCCACAGCATATTCTTTTGTGTATCCGGGAGCACGTTGTCCCATACGATTGCCCCGATCTGACTCACGTACTTCTTTGCTACTTTTTCGGGAGCCACCGGCCTGCCCTCTTCTATGACTTCCGTGATGACAAGCCTCCCATCCATCACTCTTGTATGACCTCGGGGCTTCTTACGTTTCATCAATCCAGAGGGCTAACAGTTCAAGATTCGTTAATTAGTACATAGTAATAACGAATAAGACATTATAGATGGGGTAAAATAATGGAAATTATATATACCTCGCCGAAACTTTCCACCACTGTAAGGTTTTGCTGGGGCTCGAGCTCTTCATTGCCATCACCAAATTCTTTCGCCATGGCAAGGTTTTGCTGGAGCTCGGGCTCTTCATTGTCACAGCCGGACATGTTGAGGAACATGTCCGCCTAGGTACCTCTTCATTGGTGTACGTTATGGGAAGGTTGGAGCCAGTACCATCACCAGCAATAATATGCTCCGTTAGATACCTCGCGGTCTCATCGTCTGCCATCTCAACTACTTTAAACACACATGAAATCATAGTTACAAGTACGTTAAGGTGTATACATGAAATCGTAGAACAACCATGGAAAAAAACAAACTGATTGAAACGTACACATGAAACCATACATGACAGTCTTGAATCATAGAACAACCATGAAAAAGGCAGCTCCCACGAAATGAAATTTACATGAAATTGCCTTAGTTACATGTACGTTATGGTATATACATGAAATCATAGAATAAGATGAAACCATACATGATAATCTTCAATGAATCCCACCAAATTTGAAGTGTTTATACAAATTTCTACTAATTTCTACCAAATTTCAAGTGTATATACAAATTTCTACTAATTTATTGGAATTTCTAGAAAATTTCTACTAATTCCTACAAATTTTAGGAATTTCTACCAACTTTCTTCTTATTTCTAAGTATTTCGTAATTTGTAAGAATTTCTACCAAATTTATACAAATCTCTACGAATTATACTGATTTTCAACTAATAATAGTAATTTCCTATTAATTTTGTACTAATCTACTGATTTTCTACAAATTTCTATTGATTTTATAACTAAAAAAAATAAAAAAGGGCCCTTGCATCAGCCACCCCGTGGCTTGTGTCAGCAAGGGCCGTACGTGCGGGAGCCAGGACTGGCGGTGGTTAGGCGGTGGCGATTGGGGCAGGAGGCCGTGCGGCGGTCGTGACGGCGGGACGATGACGGCCGGGGCGGCAGAGTGGCAATGCGCAGGACAAGGAGGCCGCGGCGGCGGACGTTGGCGGAGGCGGGGACGGAGCGAGGTGACCGCGGTGATGAGGGCAGAGGCTAGCAGTGATGATGACGAGGTTGGCGGTGGCGACAAGGACGGAGGCGGCGGGCGCGACGTAGGAGGTGGTGGGGACGGAGTGAGGTGGCGGCGACGAGGGCGGAGCGATGACGGGGACGGATGCAGCGACGAGGGCGAGGCCGGCGGCGACGATAGGGACGGAGGAGGCACGATGGAGGAGGCGCCAGGCTGGGGCGATGGAGGAGGCGGTGGTCCGAGCGCGGGCGAGGCGGCCGGGGCGGCGAGACAACGGGCGACGAGGAGAACGGCGGCCAGCGAGGGAGACCGACGGGTGGTGACGGAGCAGGCGGACGGGTGCGGATCTTGGCGGCGGTGAAAAATTTGCCCAAGTGTTGAAGGGTGGGGGGGGGGGGTAAAAGACACTACAATTACTTTTATCCCCCGCACCTTTTATCCTGGCTCGTAATTGAACCCGGGACAAAAAGCACCCTGTTGGCGTCAGATTTTGACACGTGAATGAAATCGGCGTCAAAGAAGGAGAAAAACGGCCAATGCGGCGGCTAGAAGCTACAGCTGGGAATCGGCCGATTAAGCTACAGTGTTTCGGCCGACTGGCAGAGACAGTTCATAAAGGCTGGCCGCTTGGGAGTCCGGATGGTTTGGTCGGTATGGGCCTGAGGTGGGCCAAGATGAGGGTTAGCTGAAAATGGAGATTGGCCTGCGGGAAAATAATAACCAACTTGGGTACAAGTTGTGTTTGTAAATATTTATTGTCATTTTAAATTAGAGATAGATCCTATTCGGTTAGGAAATCAGTTGTGACGGGGTATAAATAGCTGCCTCATGAGGCTTGTAAAACAACACATCAATCAATACAACAAATCTACTTTTTCCTCGTACTTTACTTTCAAGTCGGCGACTTCACCAAAATACCTTTTTTCTTCACGAGTTTGTACGGGTTGCCAAGGCTGCATCAACACGATCTCCGGCTGATTCTGTAAGTTCCTCTTATCGAGTAATATCTAAACTTTAATTTTGGGTGCATCACTGCTGTTTTGTTTAGATTTATTCACCAGTTATTTTAGTTTTTATCACCAGTTATCCAGCTTGAGGGTACGAACTGTCAGCTTTTATTGCTTTCGTCTTTGGTATCATACATCCGATTAGATCTATCCCAAGTGTTGCTTCTCTAGCGTTGTTTAGTTTGCTCTAGCAGCTTTTCTTTACAATCGCTATGTGATATCGGCTGTTTTATAGCTGGTCACCTCTACAGTAAATCGGTCGATTCGTCAATACGCTTTTGAAGACAGATCGGAACTTTAGCTGATAGGAGCCCTAGGAATTTAACACTTTTGTTTTCTTGTCAATCAACAGGTCAGATTGACTGGCACGCCATGCGAACCGCACCAGGGCGATAACCCGAACAGTAGTTAAGCAGATTCTTCCGGGTCGTGTGTCTGACGCTAAGGATCATCAGCCGATTTTCAGTGCCAGCACACTTTTGGCACGCTCGGTGGGACCTAACCAAGATCCAACATGTCAAAGGCTACTGAAATTTCTGAGGATAACATCATCGAAATCACCGAAGCGGATCTCAAGGACGATCAGAAGTAAGAGATAGCAAGGGTCTTGGAAGAATATAGAAAGACATGCCTACAGTCCTTTAGTCGAACCAGGAGTGGAGAGACGGTCAAGAAATCTCCTTTGCCAACTGCTCGCCATATCACTGTCGCCAAGGACTCAGGAAAGATGTCTGATATGACACAACAGTCGGTCTATCAAGGTATGATCGACCAGTCCAAGGTGATGACGAACACCGTATACAACACCGTCGTTAGCTCCATGGTCAACGGCGCAGTTCAAGGGTATCAAGGACTAGCCTACGCTCCTCCCATCGTGGCACCAACAAGGGGCTTCCCGACGGCACCAAGCACATCCCATTCAGCTCCGCAGCTGATGCAGATGCAATGTGGAGGGTACAACACTTCAATGCCCCTGGGGTACAGCGGCACAACGCTCTGTCAAACACGAATGTCGTTTCACCCTTCACCAATTCTCCCCATGCAACCGCCATTCCCAAACTTGGTGCCATGGGGAGCAGCCGCAATGCCTGCTGATCAAGACCCGTCAACTAGTTATGGAAGATCTCCAGTGCAGGCGCTCTTCCAATCGGCCCCTCGACCGACAGTAACACAGTACCCACAGCCTACTGCAGAAATTGGCAAGGGGGCAGGGGCTCCAGAACCCCTTAGGACTACGGCTCCACTGGCATTGTATGAAGAAATGGCAGACCCGCCACGACAAGTTGTTCCTATGCTACATCAGCCATTGGCGCCTCAGCCGATAATCCAGCCGCAAGACCCGCATCACGTGTCTTCCTATCACCCGATTGCGACACCACAAGTCTAGCAGCACATGCAGATCCCTCAACCGGTCACACATCAGCAGCAAGTGGATTGGACCGCAAAAATAGCAGAGGTGATTCAGGATCAGTTTGGGCTGAAACCAAGAGTACAGACCTACACATACAAGACGTCATACCCACCTGCTTATGACCTGTTACCGTTCCCTCATCGGTACAAAGTCCCCGACTTCACCAAGTTCTCGGGCCTGGATGACACATCAACGGTGGAGCACATGAATAGGTTCATCATCCAGTGTAGGGAAGCCGCTACACAAGATGCTCTAAGAGTACGACTGTTCTCGTCATCCCTATCCGAATCAGCCTTCCAGTGGTTCACAACACTGCCGCTCAACTCCATTGTTACCTGGGCTGATTTGGAAAAGCAATTCCATAAATACTTCTATGCGGGAGTTCACGAGATGAAACTCTTAGATCTAACCAGCCTCAAGCAAAGAAGCGACGAATCGATAACTAGCTATGTCCAGAGGTTCAGAGAAGTCAGAAACAAGTGCTACACCCTAGTCTTAACCGACACCCAGTTGGCCGATATCGCCTTCCAAGGTCTCCTGCCACACATCAAAGAGAAGTACGCCTCCCAGGAGTTCGAAAGCTTAAGTCAAATTGTCCACCGATTGTCTGGCCAGGAGGTGCGCCCTTTCGACCAACGAAGGAATTTTCAGAAGAAGGTGGCATACCTAGAAGGATCCGAATCAGAGGAAGAGGCGCAAATCGGTCTAGCAGAGTGGGTAAAAGGAAAAAAAGCCGATATCTTGCCCGTTTGGAAAGAAGGAACCGGAAACATTCAGCTTTGACACGTCAAAGGCTGACAAAATCTTCGACCTGCTGCTTCAAGAGGGGCATATCAAACTTTCGCCTTACCACACCATTCTGTCAGCTAAGCAGCTCAAAAAGATGAAATATTGCAAGTGGCACAATGCCACATCCCACGACACAAATGAGTGCAAGATCTTCCGACAACAGATACAGTCGGCCATTGAGCAAGGAAGACTCAAGTTCGAGGTTCTAGCAAAACCAGTGAAGCCGGTGAGGATCGATCAACACCCCTTTTCGCCAACATGGTCGACGTAGGAAGAAAAGCACTCCAAACCAAAGTGCTGATGTCAGAATCGGCCAGAAGGAGTGGCGCCGTGGATCCCAGAAATCAGGCTACGATCAAGGATGTCAAAGGAAAAGGACGGATGGAAGATGAAGGTGAAAGATCAGAAAGGCCATGTCGGCCTGTTACTTCCCGAGACTTACTCAGCAAGTATCAGCGGCAGTGGGAAGATTCACGATGCCGTGAGGAGATGATGCCGACACGAGGATCACTGGAGGTGCCCGTTTTTCATCCACTGTTGGGAAAATAACCTTAGATTACCGTCGGCCGATAACTGCCCCGAGTGCAACGGCCAGTATCACAGCAGCCGTCCGTTCAAGAGATCACGCTCCAGGGATGGAGGACTAGAGCTGATCAGCAGAAACAGGCATGGGCAAGAAGATTGGCACGTTTCAGTGTGTGATCGGCTGGGGGGCAGAGTTGACTGGCATAATTGGTTGGGGTGCAGAACCAATGCACACGATCAGCTGGGAGAAATGGCCAGAGCCAGAGTCTCAGACGAGAACCCCCTGGGGCGAGAGCCAGACTGGGACCATGCAAAACCACCAAGCAAACCAGCAAACCCCAGATGGTGCCCGGATGGTCTGACTAAGTCCCAAAAATGGAGGGTCCAGCATCTGCGCCAATGGGAACAACAAGAAGAAGAACAAAGGCAGGCGGTGGACGGGTCTTGAGTTTGGCGCCCCAGAAGAAAAACCGGCAAAGAAGACAAGAATCACGATTCAGCAGCTGACGTTAGCATGGTGTTCATGTTGCCAATGGAGTTCATAGCTCCCGCCGATCGGGACGACGCAACAGAAATAGAGGAGGAAATGACACAATTGGCTTTGGAGCCAATGACAGCCACTTTTGAGAAACCCGAGGATGAAAAACGCCAACATCTCAAGGCTCTGTTCCTCAAAGGACACGTCAACGGACGACCAGTCGCCAAACTACTGGTGGATGGAGGCACTGCGGTCAACATCATGCCGTATGCTATGTTCCGCAAGTTGGGCAAAGGAGAAGAAGATCTAACCAACACGGATATGATGCTCAAGGATTTCGAAGACAACGTATCTCCAGCCCGAGGAGCACTTTGCGTCGACCTCACCATCGACGGTAAGACCCTACCGACCACTTTCTTTGTTATTAATGGCAAAGGGTCCTACAATATGCTGCTCGGGCGGGATTGGATCCATGCGAACTGCTGCATCCCGTCTACAATGCACCAATACCTCATCCAGTGGGTCGGCGACACCATCAAAGTAGTCACCGCCGATTCCGCCTACAGCGTTGCCACGGCCGACGCGCAACAGTGGAGCTGCGAACATGTCAGATGCATATCTGGCAGAACCTGGGAAACTGATTTCCTGAAGGTGTCCGACTTCGGTCTACAGCCGATCCGAGCAGTCGGCTCTGAAGAATCAAATTAAATGGATTAGTTCGTCCGACAAGATGGGAAGCTTGGGCATGGGTTTACGTTGGCCGACTCGCTGGAGATGGTGGACCTTGGGGACGGCAGCAAACCAAGGCCGACGTACATTAGTGCCAAGTTAGACCCCGAGTATAAGCATGAATTAACAAGTTTATGAAAAGAATTTAAATATTGTTTTGCTTGGGAGTACCATGAAATGCCTGGTCTAGACCGGTCCATTGTTGAACATCGGTTACCTATAAAACCAGGATATCGGCCATATCAACAGCCTGCACGACGGTGTAACCCTAAAATTCTACCTAATATAAAGGCTGAGATTACAAGATTGATTGAAGCAGGATTTATTCGGCAGTGCCGTTATGCCAAGTGGATTTCCAATATTGTGCCCATATACAAGAAAAATGGGAAACTGCGGGTATGCATTGATTTCAGGAATCTTAATCAGGCTACGCCGATGGACGGGTACCCAATGCCGACAGCCGATATTTTAATAGATGCTGCCGCAGGACATAAAATCATCAGCTTCATGGATGGTAATGCTGGGTATAATCAAATATTTATGGTAGAAGAAGATATTTCAAAGACAGCCTTCAGATGTCCGAGCCATCTTGGTTTGTTTGAGTGGGTGGTGAAGACTTTTGGCTTGAAGAATGCTAGAGCTACATATCAGCGGGCTATGAGTTATATATTCCACAAGCTTATTGGTGTCCTGGTGGAGATCTACATTGATGATGTCGTGGTCAAGTCAAAAGGGCATCAAGAACATCTGGCTGATTTGCGTAAAGTATTGGAATGCACGAGGAAGCATGGGTTGAAAATGAATCCTAACAAGTGTGCCTTTGGCGTTTCGGCCGGCCAATTTCTGGGTTTCATGGTCCACGAGCGCGGCATCGAATCAACCAAAAGATTATAGCCGCCACCAACAAAGTTGTGGCCCCACAAGGCAAAACCGAGCTACAGTCCTTAATTGGCAAGGTCAATTTCATTTGGCGGTTCATATCTAACTTGTCCGGGCGTATTCAAGCTTTCACCCCTTTGTTGAAATTAAAAACTGATCAAGAATTTGCATGGGGTGAAGAACAGCATAGAGCATTGGACGACATCAAACAGTACATAGTCTCGCCACCAGTATTAGTTCCGCCGTGGGCCGACAAGCCATTCAAATTATACCTATCGACCGATGAACGAGCTATTGGGCCGGCGCTGGTCCAGGAATTTGAAGGAAAAGAAAGAGTAATTTATTATGTCAGCAGAAGACTCCTGGACGCTGAAACTAGATATCCCCTGGTGGAACGGTTGTGCCTTTGTCTATATTTTTCGTGCACTAAACTTAGGCACTACCTGTTATCGGCAGAGTGCATAGTCGTATGCAAGGATGATGTGGTCAAGTACATGTTGTCATTGCTGATTTTGAAAGGAAGGATAGGAAAGTGGATTCTAGCTCTATCAGAGTTCGACCTGAGGTACGAATTGGCCAAAGCTGTCAAGGACCAAGTAATGGCTGATTTCATAACCTAGCATTGTGGGCTAGAAATCCCCGTCGTCGAGCCAGCTCGATGGACCCTATACTTTGACGGTTCTTCATGTGAAGCCGGATCGGGAATCGGCATCATTCTCATATCGCCGCGGGGAGCAAGCTATGATTTCTCCCTGCTGATAGAAACATCCGTCACCAATAATCAAGTGGAGTATCAAGCCGTCCTAAACGGAGTCCAATTATTGAGGGAAATCAAGGTGACGCAGTGCAAATTTTTAGGGATTCCATGCTCATTGTGGATCAATTAACCGGGATGTCTGAATGCAAAGATGATATCTTAATAATTTACTATTAAGATTGCCTCCAATTATTAAGGGAGTTCAAGTCTGCAATTATTGAGCACATCCCCAGAAGTTACAACGAAGAAGCCAATAGGCTTGCCCAACATGCTTCCAGGTATAGGCCGATTCAAGGGGCTATGTCTCTAGAACTTGCAGCCGATGACTGGAGAAAGGAGATTGCCAATTACTTAAAGGATCCGTCCAAGAAAGTAGATCGGCGAGTGCATTTTCAGGCCATGAAATATGTGTTACTTGAAGATGATTTGTTTTACCGGACGATTGATGGAGTACTACTCAAATTCCTTGGGATATCAGAAGCAAAAGTTCTCATGGGGGAAATTCATGAAGGCGTATGTGGGGCTCATCAGTTAGCTCACAAGATGAAGTGGATGATTAGGAACAATGGTTATTACTGGCCGACGATACTCGAGGATTGCTTTAAGTATTATAAGGGGTGTCAAGATTGCCAAAAGTTCGGCAATGTGCAACGTGCACCAGCCTCGGCTATGAACCCGATAATTAAACCATGGCCATTTAGGGGCTGGGGAATAGACCTCATCGGACAGATTTATCCTCCATCAAGCAAAGGACACAAGTTCATATTAGTAGCCACTAACTACTTTACCAAGTGGGTAGAGGCCGTCCCCCTAAAAACCATGACATCAGCCATCATGGTCGATTTCGTAAGGGAGCACATTATCTATCGGTTTGGTATTCCTCAGACCACCACGACCGATCAGGGAACAATGTTTACTTCGGGAGAGTTTGAGGAATTCACCACCGACATGGGGATTAAATTGTTAAAGTCCTCTCCGTACTACGCTCAAGCTAACGGTCAGGCCGAATCATCCAATAAGGGGATAATCAAGTTGATCAAAAGAAAAATAGAGGAGCGGCCCAAAAAATGGCACGCATCTTTGAATGAATCTTTGTGGGCCTATAGGATGGCCTGCCATGGTGCTACGAAGGTATCTCCTTATCAATTGCTATACGGACATGAGGTAGTATTACCTTGGGAATTGAGAACAAGGTCTAGGCGCACGTCACTTCAAAATCAGTTGACGGCCGATGATTATTCTCTCCTCATGAAAGGGGAACTCGACGATTTGGCGGGTCAGCGATTGAGGGCCTTGATCAGTATCGAAGAAAATAAGAAAAGAGTTGCCAGGTGGTATGACAAGAAGGTCAAGGTCAAGCAGTTCTCCTAAGGAGACTTGGTATGGAAACTGGTACTATCAATAGGGTCCAAAGATCACAAATACGGCAAGTAGTCGCCTACTTGGGAAGGACCGTATAAAATCGGCTGATGTGCGCCGGGAAATACGTACATATTAGAAACCATTGAAGGAGAAGAATTTACAAGAGCTTTAAATGGAAGGTATTTGAAGAGATATTATCCCAGCATATGGGTAGGCGCGTAGCCGATAATATATCATATCGAGTCATTATGGCCGATTCCAATTGACTCGTGTTTGTATAGCCGATGTAGGGAGACATCACCTTGAGGATGAAACCTCTAACCAAATAAACCGATTTATTATTCGGTACAGTAAAGGGATACATGGCCGACATGGTACAAGTCACTCTTAGACCAAAAAGTACCAATACATTTATCGGGTTACAATATGATTAACCGTGTTTCAGCTGGGCTTTGTTTTTACTGATTTCTCTTTGGACCCGACCTAGTTCTATTAAGAGATGGGTGCTCTTTTCCTCTAGATCCTCCATAGCATCTTCAAGAGCCACCTTGCGAGGTAAATGATGACTCCTTTCGTGTGGCGGCAGAGTTGGTTTCCTTGAGCTGTTGGCTTCAATATGGTCCACGATCTTCTTGACATGGGCTGGGAGATGGTCTTTGAGTTCCTCACGGTGGGCTGCGATCAAATCTCTATCTGCCTGCGTTAGTGATTCTTTGGAGTGCATGATCTCGATAGCCCGTTCCAGGTGAGGACTGAACCGAGTCGGCTAGAAAGATCACAGGCGTTTAGTTGTCGAGAGGAATTGTTTGAGGAACATAAGAAGAGTCCCATACCTGGTTGACAGAGGAGGAACCAGACATCTTGGCACCCAGTTGAGGATCTGGAAATGGTCGACCAAGAGTGTGGAAGGAATGGGATGGTCGGAAGATGAAAGAGAAATCGCCGGAGGGATGTAGCTGGAAGATCAAAAGGCGCTGGAGTGCGATGGGAGATGATTCGCCGGAGAGAAAAGGTTTCGGAGTTTGAGAAGAAGAAGCGATGGAGGATGTAAGCCTCCAAAAGCGGTTCGAGAGAAAGGTAAAGGCGGGATTTTTATCGTGCCATCTACACGAATTTCGGGGAGAGTGGTTGCCTGTGGGCGCTTGGTTCAAAAAATTGCAATCATCAGAGAGGAGACTACGGAGCGAAAAGGGGTTTTCACCACGCTTACTGTTGTGTTTTCTTCGGGGAGGGAGTTAGAAGTTGAAAAGTTTCGGAGCAAAAGTTGTGTTTCACTCCAAAACTGGGGGGTATGTGTTGACACCGGATTTTGACACGTGAATGAAATCGGTGTCAAAGAAGGAGAAAAACGACCAATGCAGCAGCTAGAAGCTACAGTTGGGAATCGGCCGATTAAGCTATAGTGTTTCGGCCGACTGGCAGAGGGAGTTCATAAAGGTTGGCCGCTTGGGAGTTGGGATGGTTTGGCCGGTATGGACCTGAGGTGGGCCAAGATGAAGGTTAGCTAAAAATGGAGATTGGCCCGCAGGAAAATAATAACCAACTTGGGTACGAGTTGTGTTTGTAAATATTTATTATCATTTTAAATTAGAGATAGATACTATTCGGTTAGGAAATTAGTTGTGACGGGGTATAAATAGCTGCCTCATGAGGCTTGTAAAACAACACATCAATCAATACAACAAATCTACTTTTTCGTCAAACTTTACTTTCAAGTCGGCGACTTCGCCAAAATACCTTTTTTCTTCACGAGTTCGTACGGGTTGGCAGGACTGCATCGACACGATCTTCGACCGATTCTGTAAGTTCCGCTTATCGAGTAATATCTAAACTTTAATTTTGAGCGCATCGCTGCTGTTTTATTTAGATTTATTCACCAGTTATCGATATCAACTAGAATCGTAGGTCTTACCTGTTATTTTAGTTTTTATCACCAGTTATCCAGCTTGAGGTACGAACTGTCGGCTTTTATTTCTTTCATTCTTTGTTATCATACAGCCGATTAGATTTATCCTAAGTGTTGCTTCTCTAGCGTTGTTTAGTTTGCTCTAGCAGCTTTTCTTTACAACCGCTACGTGGTATCGGCTGTTTTATAGCCGGTCACCTCTATAGTAAATCAGCCAATTCGGCTATACGCTTTTAAAGACAGATCGGAACTTTAGCCGATAGGAGCCCTTGGAATTTAACACTTTTGTTTCCTTGTCAATCAACAGGTCAGATTGACTGGCACGCCGCGCGAATTGCACCAGGGCGATAACCCGAACAAGAGTTAAGCAGATTCTCCCGGATCGTGTGTCCGACGCTGAGGATCATCGGCCGATTTTCAGTGCCAACACACCCCCCTTTTATCCTGGTTTCAGTTTGCAATCGGGATAAAAGGGTATGTTCCGAGCGGGAATCGAAAAAGACCCTTTTATCCCGGTTCCAGTTTGCAACCGGAGTAAAAGGGGGTCTTTTGTCCCGGTTGCTGTTGGCACCCAAGACAAAAGGGCCTTTTTTTCATTTTCTTCTCCCACCTACTTTTTGGATTTGTATTTTATTTATGTTTTCACTGCATTTCAAGATTAAAAAACAAAAAAAAATTTACATATTTTGAACATGCAAAAATATATTAAATTAGCAAGTATATTGACAATAAGTGTGAATGAGTCATTAATTCTATACAAATTCTTTTAGCTTCTAAAATAATTATTTACTGCATCACTATCATTAATAAATTATTCAATTAAATAATTTCAACGCTCGAAAAATTCAATTTACGTATGTGGTTAACATTGTTCATGTTTATCTAATAAATCTTCACCTCAACTAATTTAAACACACATGAAATCATACAAACGTTAAATTAAAAATTGTATCAAGTAGTACATAAAGAGCGCATTACAATATAACGTTATAAAATTTCTTCTTCACAAAAGTTCCTTGATCATGATCGTGGCGTAAGTACGGAGCCTCTTCTTTGGATAGCAAGATGCTTGGGTAAACTTCAACAATGAATGGAGGCATACCATCAAAGTGATCATAATCATCTGATTGAGCTGTTTTATCCTTGACTCCCAAGATTTTTCTTTTACCTGGAAAAACTATGTAGCGCTTTGGCTCCCATGGCTCTTCTGGATTTCTCTTGGGTTTGCTAGAGATATCCTTCACATAGAAAACCTGATTCACATCATTGGCAAGTACGAATGGTTCATCACTGTATCCAGTTTTGCTCAAGGCCACTATTGTCATTCCGTACTGATCTTTGGTTACGGCAGTTAGCTTCACCCAATTGCAAAGAAATAGAGGCATATAGAGAGGTCCGTATTCGAGTTCCTATCAAACCATAATACGACTCCTTGCTATTGTTTCTGTCTATGGCATCTATGCGTACACCACTATTCTAGTTTGTGCTTTTTTGGTCCTGGGCTCTCATGTAAAATGTGTAACCATTTATCTCGTAGCCTTGGAATTTCACGATTGTGCTAGCAGGTCCCCTAGCTAACCAAGCGAGCTATGGGTGAATTTTGGAGTTACCCATAAGTTGTTGGCGTAACCAGGAGGGAAAAGTTTCCATGTGATGACGTGTAAGCCAAGCATCGGATTTCGTTGGGTTTTTGGAAACTACTATCTGCCTGTGCTGCTCGATATACGGAGCCACAAAGGATGACTGTTGCAGAATAGTGTAGTGTGCCTTGTCGAACAAATCAGTATCATTGCCCAAACATGATTTCCTTCCAAGGGTGCCCATTCCCCATAGCCTCCCCTTGTGGCATGAACTTGGAACCCCAATCGAGTCAATTGAGTCAATAAAATCAACACAAAACTCGATCACCTCCTCTGTTCCATATCCCTTGGCGATATTTCCATCTGGACGGGCATGATTAAGAATATAGTTTTTTAGGACTGATATGGACCTCTTGAAAGGCCACATATTGTGCAGGTATACAGGTCCGAGAATACCAATCTCTTTTACTAGGTGAACAAGGATTTGCATCATAATATTGAAAGAGGATGGTGGAAATACCAACTCAAAACTGACAAGACATTGCACCACATCGTTCTGTAGCTTTGCTAGCTTGGATGGATCGATTGCCTTCTGCGAAATCGCATTGACAAACGCGCATAGCTTTACGAGCAGTAATCGGACATTCTCTAGTAGAACACCCCTCAGTGCAATCGGAAGCAACTAGGTCATAAACATGTGGCAGTCATGGACCTTGAGATTTGTGAACTTCTTTTGTTTCATATTTATTATTCCCTTTATATTCGAGGAGTACCCAGATAGGACCTTCGTACTCTTCAAGCATTCAAACATGCTATCATTTTCTTCCTTGCTGAGAGTGTAACTAGCAGGATGTAAGCAGTACTATCCGTTATCTCTCTTTTACCGATGTAGGTCATCTTCTTGCCCCAAAGCTTTCAGGTCCTATCGTGCTTTCAATGTATCTTTGAAGGTCCCATAAACACCCATGAAACCTAGCACGTTCACACAAAGATTGTTCGTCAGGTGCATCACATCTATTGCGTTGCGGACCTCTAGGATTTCCCAATAAGGTAGCTCCCAATATATTGACTTCTTCTTCCATATGGGTGCACATCCGTTATCGTCGTTCGTAACAGGTTGGCTACCAAGACCCTTTCCAAATACTATATTTACATCCTTTATCATCTCAAAGACACGCTTTCCATTACAGTGTGCAGGTTTTTACGATCGTCTGACGCCCCTTTGAAATGCATCCCGCTCTTTCTCAGCTGGTGGTGAGTATGGAGAAATTGACGATGACCCATATAGACGACCTTCTTACAGTGCTTCAAATACATGCTGTTTGTGTCGTCTAAACAGTGGGTGCAGGCCCGATATCCCGTGTTTGTCTATTCCGAAAGGTTACTCAATGCAGGCCAATCATTGATAGTTATGAACAACAATGCTTGTACATTAAAGATCTCTTGTTTATCCTCATCCCACACATGTACACCTTCTTCCTTCTAGAGCTATAAAAGTTCATCAACCAACAGTCTTAGGTACACGTCAATGTCGTTGCCGGGTTGTTTTGGGCCTTGGATAAGCGCCAGCATCATAATGAACTTCTGCTTCATGCACAACCAAGGAGGAAGTTTGAACATATATAGGGTCACAGGCCAAGTACTATGGCCACTGCTCAACTCACTGAATGGATTGAATCCATCAGTACTTAAACCAAACCTTATGTTCCTTGCATCACTTTCAAAGTTCGGGAATGCTCTATCAATTGATCTCCACTAGGCCCCATCTGCGAGGTGTCTCAGCATCTCATCTTCCTTACGTTCTTCTTTATGCCATCACATCAACTTAGCATTCGCCTTGTTCCTGAATAAGCGCTTCAAGCGTGGTATTATAGGTAAATATCACATCACCTTCGCGGAAACTCTCTTCTTGGGAGGCTGCCCCTCGACATCACCAGGATCATCTCGTCTAATCTTATACCGCAGCGCTTCGCTCACGGGACAAGCATCCATTTTCTCGTATTTAGCATCACGATAGAGGATACAATCATTAGGGCATGCGTGTATCTTCTGAACCTCCAATCCCATAGGGAAAATAATCCGTTTAGCTTCATATGTTGTGGACAACAATTCATTATTCTCAGGAAGAATTTTCTTTACAATTTTCAACATCCCCTAAAATGCCTTATCGGACACACCATTTTTAGCCTTCCATTGCACAAATTCTAGTGTGGTACCTAGTTTTTTATGGCCCTGCTGGCAATCTGGGTACAACAATTTTTGGTGATCATTTATCATGCGCTATAACTTTGTTGTTTCCTTCTCAGTTTCGCAATCTCCATGTGCAACTCGTAGCACCTGACCAAGGTCATCAGTAGGGCCATCTTCTGCAAACTCATCATCATTAACCTCGCCCATTGTAGTATTTACAAAAGCTTGGCCTACAGCCCAATCCAAAATGTTGTCATCATCCTCCTCCTCTTCACCGTCTTCCATTACAACCCCCTCTTTCGCCATGCTTAGTCCAAACCAAATAGTTAGGCATGAAACCATATCTAAACAAGTGGCATTGAATAGTACTCCAGGAATCCTTTGAATAGTCCTTCTTGTTATTGCATTGGAAGCATGGACAACATACGAACCTGTTCTCTAGCTTATTCGCTTTGGCCACTTCGAGAAAATAATGCAAGCCATCAATAAACACCTTGCTCCGTCTGTCCGCATTATACATCCATTGCCGATCCATCTGCATCGTATTACGCATGAAAATGGATTACACTTGGAAATGGATTACGCGTGAAAATGGATTACGCGTGAAAATGGATTACAATTTTTTTATATGCTTTACAACTTATCTACATGCTATTCACGATTGAAAACATGTCAAACTTTATAGTGCAAATAATGCTGAAAGTTTAGATATAGATAGAAATACATATATTTAAATTTCAAATCCAAACAATATGATACACTATGACAAGCCATCCACTGAGTAGTATCTAGGAGGACTTTAAGCATCACTGGGCGGCGAAGACGAAGATTCCGCTGACCCAGCCTCATCCTGGGGTTTATTTGTGCCTCCTGCAACGGTAGTACGAAGTCAACGTGAAACACCCAGGACTGACGGTGAAGCATAACGACCACCAAAAAGAGGTTCCTGACCTGCCACAACAGCATTTTCATGACATTTTTGCAAAAAAAATGAAGCATTGCTTTCTCTCACGTGCTCATTTTCTTCAGCTTATCATGAGGACCAACTATGGTTTTCCCCTTGCCGCGAGAGGAACGACGATCGCTCCCACCATCGCCACTACCTCTAGCAGCAGAAGCCATCTCTATGTACAAAAATTCATACCTTAGCACTACAGAACTTGTTGAACATGACGACTGTGATCATCTCGGCGAGCATGTTCTCCACTGGGCGGCACCGTACTTCGTCATGGAAGAGCTTCGATTCTACGAGAAAGGGGACACGGTCTTCCATGATGTCCATTGCCACTCTTTCTCATAGAATCGGAGCTCTTCCTTGACGTCCGTTGCTGCTCGGCGGAGAACCTGCTTACCGAGATGAACACGGTATACAAGTTCAACGAGTATGGATTTGAAAAACCATATTGAATTTGACAAGATAAACCATCTAGACAAGGGTAGCATCATTCTTAAACCGCTGCAAGGATACATACTATATATGACACATATGACATACTAATTTTATCCTCATAATTAATATTAAAATCCTCTCAATTCTACCTCACATTTATACTCCAATCTCCCTCACATTCTAGCTCAAAATCCTCTCCATTTTCTACTTCACATTCTAGAAAGTAAACTATCCATCTTCATTCTACCCATCAAGTTGTTTAACTACTACAAATCGTATATAACAAGCAAACTATCCATCACATTCTAGGTATAAGTACAAATCCTCTTCATTCTCCCTCTTTCTAACAAACCAACTCATTTTTCTCCCTCTCTAAAGCATAAATCAAAGTATAACAAGAGAATGAAGTAGTTATCCTTCGCAACACTTTGGATGAGTGAAATTCCCACGAAAATAAGGGAAAAAAATTCGGGCAGCACCTCCCCTAGGCTTGCTTTGGCGCCACCGGAGAATAGGTGAAGCTCTCTGCCTTTGTGGAGTGGACTGGATCGGGCTGGAGGAGGAAGAAATGCCTCTCTATCTTGGAATTTAATGGGGATGAGTTTTTATCCCGGTTAAAAACTCCAACCGGGACAAAAAGAACATTTTTTATCCCGGTTAAAATTTACTCCCGATTGGTAACACCAACCCCGGTTGGAGGCTCCAACTGGGATAAAAGGGGCACGCCACCGACGCCTGAACTCTGGCCGTTACAACCGGGACTAAAGGGGACCTTTTAGTCCCGGTTGCAAATACCAACCGGGAGTAAAGCTCCGCTCCATTCCAGCCTACCGTGACGCGCCAACTTCAAACCGGGATAAAAGGATGCGCATGGAAGATCAGTTCTCTACCAACCAACGTATATCAATTTAATATTTTAGAGATGCTAGTCACAAATATTTAGCAAAACTAGCAAATCATTAACAGATCAGAGGCTAGGAAAAAAACAAAGATAAGCTTATCTGCCCCTGGCCTGCGTCCTCCGTGCGTGCTCCGTGCTGCCCCTTTGCTTTGCTTGTGTCTTCTTCTTCTTCCTTTTTTTTTTAGAGAGCCCACTGCCTGTGTGTGCTCCGCTCCCTGGGTCGTGGCTATATCATCAATGCATGTGATTGGGCCGCGGCGGCGGATCAGGTTAACGGGCGATGGCGGGCTGTGGTGGGATTTCCTGCTATTCTCATCGTCGCAAGATCAGCCGTAGAAATAATCGACTGATCGCAAATCAACACAAGAAACAACCGAGTGCCAGTTAGAAATTTTGAATCTTCTTTTTTAAGAACGCAGCTGTCGCACTATGTTTAGCACTACGTTCTGCGGTTAATAACGCGAATGGTATAAAACAACAGTAAATTATCTCCATGTTAAAACAGATAAGGTCGTAGACAGGGTCAATAAGCTGAGTTAACTTAAGATGGATAAAATGTACGCAGAGGCGGCTCCAGAATTTAAATTACAACTTCTGCACAAGGAACCCAATACAGGAATTTCATGGTAAGCTAGCAGTATAAAGCTACGGTTTCCAATTTTCCATATATAAACTTAACACGTTATTCCTTGGTGTGGCACACTGATTCTTTAAAGAAATTTGCACGGGGTGCAGTTTCAGGATATTACAGGCTTGCTAGCGCCCGGACGTCCGACGGGAGCAACTCCCGTTGGGCGCATGCATCACCATCCGTTTTAAATCTGACGGCTACAGTAGTACCACCATAAATACCACTAATTATCCGACATTCCGTTGCAACATCAAAACAAAATAGTTGCAACATCGAAAATCTATGGTTGCAACATGAAAAAGATGCGGAAAAAATAGCTTAATGTCAACATAATATTCGTGAGGGAAAATTCCCACCGCAACATTGAACACATGTTTCATGCAATATTTCCAAAAAATACCATATGTTGAGTTGGGGTTGAGCTCGTACGGGAAGAAATATTGCAACATAAAAAATTGACAGATGAAACAACAAAAGCCAACAATTGCAACATCGAAATATCTCAGAAAATCAATCGTGCAACATCAGACGATACGTTCATCCGCAACACCCGTGCGCATCTACGGCGCTTGCAACATCCAAGAATCCCTACTGCAACATCGTGAGATACCTATTGCAACATGGCAGTCGGGGGGCTATCTGTTGATGATGAGGAAAAAAACCCGCCGCAACATCTATTTCGTGTTGCATGGAACATTCAAATCTTTTATTGAAAATGCAACATCCAGATAAAACATGTGTGAAACATATACAACATCTAAATCTACTTTGCAACATCCACATGAAACACTTGCAACATTCTTCTGAAACACTTGAAACATATGCTTGCAACATGAAACAAAAATAGCAGGAGGAGCACTGCACAGCGGGATCCGACGCTAGGAAACGGTGCTAGAGGAGGATGGCGGCAGCCGGCACGGCTCGTCCCTAGCCACGGGGGAGCTGCAGCCCGCGCCCGGCAGCGCCCCGGCGCCCGACAGCCTTCCTCGTGAATCTCCCAGGTGGCCAAGCTCATTGTGGGCGGAGCAACTCCTTTAGCGGCTGGTGTGGCTCGCCCCCTGGCCGCGGGGGAGCGGCGGCCCGTGCCTCCGACGCTCGAGCAGCACCTGATGCCCTTCCCAGGCTCCGGCAGCATGCGTAGATCGGCCACGGCCTTGCCCCACAGAATCCATAAGCTCACGGGAATCAGGCGAAATCACGGCAATCCGCTGCCTCCCTTGTCCGAGTGCTGCCTGTGTCGCTGTCGCGCTCACCACACTGACGCCGCTTCTCGCTGCCACGCTCACCACACTGACACCGCTTCTCGCTGCCACGCTCGTCGGAGTGCCATGGCGTGCTGCTTATTCCTCGCCCGTCGGAGCGCTGCCCCGATGTCGTTGCCCCCATGCGGCCGCTGCGCTCGTCGGAGTCTCATCGAGCTGAATGGTTGGAAATTGGAGAGAGAGAGCAGTTGGGAGAGATAAAGAATGAAAGTAGAAAAATGTGTGGTGCAAAGTTAGGCCACGTCATTTTATACTGTTCTAATTTAATTAACTAACAACACAAAAGTGACGGGGATTAGAGCGTCCGATGTGTCGGACGTCTGCTCCTGAGCATTACCGTATATGATATGGCCTCCCAGAGCAGAGTCGACAATGAAACAAAAAAGAAAAAGAAAGCGCTTCCAGTTGCTGGCCCTCAAGAAATGACCAAATAAAAGAAAATTTTGCTGGACAGTTTCACTGCTTATATAACATTAAAGATATCTTAAAACCGAGTGTCTGTTTGATTGTATCATTTGATTCATATATGAAATGATTTAAAATGGTTGTATCATTTGATTCATATATAAAATAATTCAAAATAATATTGATCCTTTTATTTGATTGGATAAATTATACCAACTCATCCAGGATGAGACCATCCTACATAATACATTATTCTACTAATTAGTTCTACTAATTAAAATAGAAGCAAATTGGTTAAACCACCCCATCCAGGATCATCCACGCATGCATCATCTGATGCATGCAACCAAACACACCAGAGCAGAAGCTGAGCTACTCGAATACTTGATTGGTACAACTTTTGAGTTGTCTAAATACAGCAAAGATATGATCAGATGTTTTGGCGGGCCTTTTGGCCCTTTTCTAAAAGATGATAACGATTATATTAGCAACAAACGCTGCTCAGTCAGGAAATTATCTGCCAAAAACTAGGTACAATGAGCTGCAATAACCGGGCACATGGTAATGCATCAGTCATGATAGCAGAATAGGTGATGAGTTGAATGCCACTGATCTTCAAGACTTCTCCTTGGCAAGGTTATGACCCCTATATATGCGTATCTGTCTCGATCTTGGGAGCAAAATCAAATTTGTACCAGCAGGGCGGTCCAAATAAATGTCCAGGTTTCTCCGTACGCCCTGGCATGTTGACATGTTGTGTCTGTATAATCCAAACTGGAACCTGACAATAAGATCGGTATGGTTAACCAATTATCTTCAAGTTCATCACCAAGCTAAAAATTTAACATGATACATACCTCACAGGAAGTTTCAGCAAGTCCACGACAGGACAGACAGGTGGGTTCCATGCACACACTGCTCAACTTGACCCTGCAACAGAACGTATATAGTTCATTCCCAAAGATCATTTGTCATAAAATGATGGACACATTCAGTAAGTTGATTTGTGTGTATACCACTTGATGAGAACTTGACAATGTTTCATCCGCAGCCTACAAGCAGATGAAAGAAGGTGCCTACAAAAATATACATAATTTGAGAGACTGATTGCAGATAATATAGTAAATGATGTACGTGGTATATTATTTTAAATCCTAATTTACCTCAAACATTGCATAGTTGCATGTACAACTTTAACCGTCAATTTATAATGGAAAAATGGAAAATACACATATGGAAAACTTGGTATGCACCTAACTGAGAAGTTGGTGATATGTCCAAATGATCAAACAGAACACATCATAAATTGACTTTTTGAGTGCGCTAGTGATTAGTTACACTTGTAGGATCCATACAATATGTTATGAATCAGGCTGGAAGGTTGGTTCATGTGAAATATGTTATCATTTCCTCTATTGTATATATCTAGCTATATTGCCATTAGACCCCATCAAGGATATAGATAAACTCCGGCGGGGTTTCCTTTGGAGAGGAAGAAAAGAGGGGAACAGGGGACACTGCTTGATAGCTTGGCCTAAAGTTTGTAGCCTTAAAGATCTTGGAGGACTTGGCATTCATGATCTTAAATCCTTTGGTTGGGCTTTGAGGATGCCATGGCTGTGGCTAGCCAAGACGCAACCTGACATATTCAGTCAAGGCTTTCTTCTCTATTGCATTGAATAATTACCACTGTACGTTGTTGATGGCAGTTCCACTTTATTCTGGACTGATAATTGGCTGCAAGGGAGGTCCATTGCTGCTTTGGCCCCTAACCTATTCTCTCTCGGCCCAGAAAAGAGTGAAGATGTACTGTAAGGGAGGCAATGTTGGAAATTCGTTGGACCTTGGATATCTGTGGTGGCCTTACTGTTGCAGTGCTCTCTGAGTTTCTTGACATACAGGATCTATTAATAGAAGTGCATCTATTGTGAGAAGTACAAGATGAGCACCGTTGGAGGTTCACGGAGTCCATGCAGCATATACAGCCAAGTCTGCATGTAAAGCTCTCTTCAATGGTGCTATGACATTTGAACCGTGGGAATTAATCCGGAAATCTTGGGCACCAATGTGTCAATTTTTCAATTTGGCTGGCAGCACATAACTGAGTTTGGACAGCTGATAGACTTCCCTGAAGGGGTTTACCACACCAAAATCTATGTCCACTGTGTGATCACAAAGAGGAGACAAGCCAGCATACCTTGACTAACTGTCTTCTCCAGACAAGTCGGATATCTACCTTTTTTGCCACTAGTAGGGCCTCCCGGATTTCTCACTGCACACTGAAGATGATGTGTTTTGCAAGTGGTAGATTAGGGTCAACGCTTTGATCCCTGGGAGTTTGAAGAGTGGTCTAAATTCACTTATCACTTTACACTACTAGAAATATGAGCATTCATCCTAGACGTTCGTACCGGACAGCTTTTCGTTCGGTACTAACGCGCGAAATTAGTACCGGGTAGAAATTTTCAGTCCTCGCAGGCCTAGTACCGGTCGGTGTTATTGCCCGGTACTAAAAGGCCTCGACCATTTAGTACCAGGCCAATAACACCAGTACCCCGTGGAGTACCATTTAGTACCAGTCAATAACACCGACCGGTACTGTACCGGTCGGTGTTATTGACTGGTACTAAAGACCTCTCCACGGGTTACTTCAAAAGGAAAGAATATCTAACTCAATCATATGTGCTATGTAGGTGAGATAGTAAGGAAGGTTCGCGGGAGGCTTGAGGTCGTGGGTTCGAATCCACGACCGCACACGCGCATATTACGCATGAAATTTGCATGACTTGTGACTTGTAACTTGCGGCGATGCGCATGTGTAGGGACCTCCCGGCTGTTTGTCAATTCTTTTCCTTATTTTTTGGGCGCAAAGCCGTTTAGTATTGGTCGGTAACACCGACCGGTACTAAATGCCCGGTACTAAATGCGCCATTTAGTACCGAACAAGCTGTACCGGTCAAGCGCCCGTTACTAAAGGGGGGTTACTGACCGGTACTAAAGGTCACTTCCCTAGTAGTGTTAGGTGCATGGATATTATTGAGACACGAACGATTGTGTCTTCAATGGAGCCACCCCTAGGGTTCAGTTGGTCCTCTGACAAATTGTGGAAGAATGGTGTCTAGTAGGAGCCAATAAGGGGTTGGCGGCTTGGCGCAGCTTGGGGCTGCAGCCCCCCTGAGGTCTTTGTGGTGGTATGTTTGGTAGTGTTTTGGTCAAGGTTGTTTAGTCTTTTTTTCCCAGGTGCAAATGTAATATAGGTTCTGGTGTGGAAGGGTGTGTGTGGTGTCTTGTAAATGTTTTGCTCTTCTTAATGGAATGATATGCAGTTCTCCTGGGTATTCGATAAAAGGATCCATACAATATAATGCAATATCAAGAAAAGTACTTACAGTGTAATGTTTCACCTTCGTAGCAGAATGCTAATTAAAAAAACATATTACAAGATAAACTGTTTGGTCAAGTCATTCAGTTCAAGAAATTATTAGGCATACATATGTATTACATATGCATACATGGTTCTATAACAGGCTACCTCAAAAGTAGTAGTTATATTTGATCATATGCAATATACTGAATATAACTGCACCTATTCCATTTAATGTTTGATAAATTTCCAAGGCTCAATTTGTTGCTCATTTCTGCCATCATGGGTGGCTGATCCACAAAATGATGTAAGATAAGGGCATATACCACCTCACCTTAGTGCACAAGGCTAAAGCAACAAACAAAAAAGGCTACCTCAAATCATTGTGGAAGTGGAACTGGTAGTTTTGTAAGTAACTATGTATAAGCATCATGACCTCAAAGTTGCTCTCCCTAAAAATACAGCTTGTCTGGCATATTTCATCATGTCACTACTCACATCCACAAATGCTACAGGCGGGAACTGCTGGTCCGATTGCATTTGTGCAAACAAATTTGTATATGTAGAACCAATTTAGGTTTATTCACTCTACTTTAGTGGACTAAAGCTTATGATTCTCTTTGAGTTCATGTGAGGTTGAATACATGAGTAATTTTGTGTTATTTATCTACTTTTAGTGACATGAACTCCATGCGCATTTGCCCAAATTCACATATTTTCCATAGGATGTATTGGTTGTGAGGGTTTGGTCAGATAGTTTTTTCTGTAATGAGTTAATAAACAAAATAAAACCAGATCGTATGGGGCCTCAAATAATTATATTGGACTTAGATGACTTAATTGCAGCAAACAAAATAATTAAGTGGCACAAGTGAACGAAGCAGATCTGATTTTACTTAATCTTGACTAAATTATTGACATAAAAATAAATAATGTCCAAAAAGCCTCCCAACAAACAAAACTGCATGCTGTAGAACCACCAAAACTCCTAATGTAAAAGCCAGGCAACAATGTTCATCACGTAGCAATAATGTTTCCCTTGCATAAATGGTAGGTAAAAAGGTACAAGGAGCATATCCAAATATTATATGTGATGTTGCTGCAACTGCAAATATTTGCTGATCATGAATCACAATTAGTGGTGGTTATTTAATTATCAAACAAGGACCAGTATCCAAGTTGATAAAATCAACTTTGCATATGTATGCTTATGCCTTCAAAAACTTGTCTTGAGTATTTTGTTTATATATGAACAATTTAGTGTTCAAATTTCAAAAGCCACATAAGGTCTTTTACTGAAAATTGGATCTACCGAGATCCAGTGATTTGAAACGCAGGTTAAACATAATTCTATAATTGAATGTCAATCAATCTCAGTAGCAAAGACTGCACCCCCAGCACCTTCTCTTTTTGTTCTGCTGAAGAATTACTCACTAATTAACTCTCACTAAAGAATAATTTAATGTAATGCTACAGTTTTCAAGACGAGCTAATATGAAGACTGGTTAATTTTGATGAAAAACACTGTTAGATGGAAGCTAGAGTCCTCACATAACCATTAAAAATTTCATCTATTAAATATTGTCAAGAAAAATTGTAAAGCCGTAACAGCCAAAAACAAAAAAAAAAGCACCATCAGAAGTTTTATCTTCTTCAGTTGTTTGTGGTATCCAAATATATTTCGCAATATCACATACAATTAAAACTGAAACCCAGCAGAGATCCACATGTGCAGTTTATAACTGTCATTTAATTTTACATGACCAAGGCAAAAATATGTCTTTTGTGGCTAGCTGAAACTTCTGTAACTAACTAACGAGTGACAATTTAAAGTCAATGTGCCACGCATACGGCAATAGAACTACAGTTTTGCACTTGCATCTCAGAGAACTGCATGCTTGCAAAGTTTTACATGATCAATTTAAATAAATATCTCCTGAAGCTAGCTGCAACTTCTGTAATAAACTAATGAATTACAACAGATTTGTGGTGGCATGCAGCAACAGCTTGGAGGATCTCCACAACAGTTTTAAACTTAAGAGTGGAAAGGGAGATGATGTAAACCGAAGAGAGATATAAAGCACTGAAGCCATAATACATGCTTGTAAGTTTGGTAGTATTGCATATAGTAGTACGAAATCCCCAAGTTGACTGTCCAATAAATGGGTTCGACAAGCCCTTTATTCTGCATACAATAAAACGTGTTGCACTGTGCTACTACAAATTTCCCACATGCGAGATCATATAGAGGACTGATAAAACCGGCCATAAATAAGCAGTTAGGGTGGAAAGAAAGTGGATAAGCTTGGACCTAAGGGTAACTAAGCCTATATCATCCTCGAAGATTGACACCAATTCGTTCACTCAAATTAAGAACAAATACATATGCAAGGGCTAAACGGAACATCAATAACAAACAACTGCATGAATGAAACATCGAATTAAGAACAAGAAAACTCTTAGCTAGCTCATATCACAAGTATGAGTGCCAGCAGATGAAAAATCCCCAGTCGCCCTCAAAGATGAAACCAACCATCCATGACAAACTCCAAAACAAGGCAAGTAACCATATAAGCACAATACCACTAGTAGGCCAGGTACGAGGAGGCATGCACACGCTTTAGCAGAAACTAGGACGAGAGGGGAAGAAGCATGGACTCACCGGCCGGAGAAGAAACATTATTTCCAGATCTGGAAGCCGCCGCCGCCGCCGGCGGTAGTTGCCTACCCCCTTTTCAACTTGCACCAAGCAGATCTGCCTCCGCCCACCCATCTTCATGGCTGCCTCCCACCTAGGCTCCTGCTACTTCCAAACACTCACAGCACCACATGAGATGAGCACAACAAAGAGGAGGAAAGATCCAGTTTTTGCTGTCAAAATATTTACGGATAGGAGGAAGAGGAAAGAGTATCGATAAGTGAGAGAGGAGGGAGAATGGGGGTAGAGAAAGGACTAGTCAAACAGTGCTTTCCGTTAACTAAACCTGGGGAGGCGAGCAAAGCCAAGTGTTAATCAAACCATCACGCGTCCTCTTCCCCCAAGGCTGAACTGAATGCCCCTGCTAATAATCCATCATCGGAAGCCCCAAAGACGGCAGCGAGAACCTCCCCGCGAAAACAGACGTGCCCGGCGCGAGGATCCATGGCGTGCATGCGCGCAGCGGCTGCCTGAAATTTAAGAGTACCTTATTCCAAAGGGCAGGCCATCGGAGTACGAGCAGGAGACAAGATAAGGTTTTCAGGTGGGGACACGGCCAGGCCGGCCGGCCGGCCGGCAGCCTCAAGACGAACGGTGCCGCTACGGCCACGGCGATCGATGAGAGAACACGGCAGCAGCTGCACGACGACGCAACGGTGCGCAGCGATGGATGGGAGTGGGAGGGGGAGTTGGATGCGGCAGAACAAGTCCCGAGGAGGAGAGAGAGCTGACAGACAGAGAAGTGAGCACGCAACAGCAGCTGCGTCTCGCATAGATGCAGTCTGGCCGCTGCGTGCTCACTCTCTTCTGTCAGCCACACCACCGCCATGTCCAGCGCCCCGCCCCATCCCATCGTCCACCACCGCTGCAAAGTGCCAAGCAGAAGCAGCAAGAACTCGACACGAAGAGAGAGAGAGAGAGAGAGATAGAGAGAGAGAGAGCACAAAAGAGAGAGATATAGGAACCAAACCCCGTTACACAGACTCCTCATCGTTGGCTTTCCCGAACTGGGGAAGAACCGAAGAAAGCAGCGGCAGACGGCCAGATCCGGGAGGGCTATCCTACTGGCTAAGCTTCTTCAACGACCGTTCTGGTGGTATACCCCATCAAGGTGGGCTTATATAGAGGAGATGGTCCCCTAATTACCGTGCTTGTTCATGCTAGTCAGTGGTGCCGTATAGCTACTGTTGCTAGGGTTGGACTCAGGAAGATAGGGTTTCATGAGGATGGGATTCTGCTCTTTTTTGAATTCACTTAAGAATATACTCTCTCAAATGTTGAGTATTGCTACGCGTACTAGCTAGGGAGCGGATGTCTATGATTGAATTCGATGACGAAAGGTCCTACCCCACACTTTCGAGTGTGAAGTCATGTTGTCGAATTCATTCGCGCACTCACAACATTTCTGCCTAATCTCTTGTGTTACCCATAGCATATATTTGCTTCAAATTGATTAGCCGGTATTCTATGTTTGTATATAATGGCTACAAGAGGTTGATTTATCATCATCGACTATCTTTATTTATTGTTTTTATGGTAATTTTTTTATGGTAGATGTATAGACCTCTATTTTTTAGGATATAATCTTGTCGTGATTCAATATATGTTACATCTATCTTTTTCTGTCGATCCAATGAGTGATCGACACAGGTTTTCCTCGGTGGTCCTAAATCCTAATCATAAGTAGCAATTATTGTTGTGTTAACAATAAAGATGGTAGAATAAAATGTAAAGCATGTTTTTAATAAACTTAGTAGTAGATTTTTTTTCTTTATTGGTGGCACCAAGTCAGGTTAGTTGCTTAACTAATCGAGGAGACTTTCATATGTAGTCGAGATGGTCCCCTACTTTACATTGTTCTTGCCCGTGTTACCCTTGCCTGTTACCGTTCCACACGATGATGGAAATGGGATTCTGTTCATTTGCTTGTGCAGGTCGACGCAACCCAACGGTGTTGTACCTGTAGGGATGCTGCATCGTCGTACCAACGTCCGCACGAATTCGGTGACCAGAGGACCCTTTGTTCGCATTTTAGAGGGGTAATAAGGTCATATCGTGTTAAATTCATTGGCTTATGGCATTTCTACATTCCCTATCGTGAACCGTGATGATTTGACTTATATTCAAGTTAATTCATCATTTAGCTTGGTTTGGTTACTCTGGCTTATTTTTAGCACCCGTCACATCAATGTTTAGATACTAATTAGAAAGTATTAAACGT
>NC_028451.1:30822346-30828966 GCF_000263155.2 Setaria italica | reverse complement strand
CAGACACATTGCCAAAAAAAAAACATCTCTACAACATTGCAACCACCAAAAGAAGAAGAGACGAAGCAAGAAAACAACTATATGCAACATCATGCACAAGTTGGTGCAACACCCGATTGCTGGCAAGTCAGACTGTTGCAAAACAGATGAAACATCAAAGGTCACCGTTGCAACATCCAAAAATAACTATTGCAACACCATGAGGTACCTATTGCAACACTCAGATTCACGACAACCAGCCTGCCGTCGAAGGTCGTCCACCATGGCCGCCGCCTGATCCTTCCCCGCTCGGATCTCGCCGGGGTCGGGGAGAGGGCCACCGGATCCGGTGCAAAACAGATGAAACATCAAAAGCCACCGTTGCAACATCCAAAAATAACTATTGCAACACCATGAGGTACCTATTGCAACACTCAGATCCACGACAACCAACCTGCTGCCGAAGGTCGTCCACCATGGCCGTCGCCCGATCCTTCCCCGCTCGGATCTCGCTGGGGTAGGGGAGAGGGCCACCGGATCCAGGGCATTGGGTGCTCCTGGTTGGTTGAGGATGCCGGAGTGGGGGGAGGGGCGCCGCCAGGGTGGGGGACGAGGTTCCCGGAGTAGAGGAGCGCGCCGCCGCTGGGGTGGACGAGGAGGACACCGTGGTGGGGGAGCGTGCCGCCGTTGGGGAGGGGACGAGGCCACCAGGGTGCGGGACGAGCCTGCCGGGGTTGGGGAGCGTGCCGCCGCCGGGATGGATGAGGAATACGTCGGGATGGAAGGTTGAAGAAGGAAAGGGATGGGGAAGAAAAAAACGGTAGCGCTTGCAACATCCAAGAATTCCTGCTGCAACATCGTGAGATACCTATTGCAACATGACCACCGCCCGATCCTTCCCCGCTCGGATCTCGCCGGGATCGGGGAGAGGGCCACCGGATCCGGGGGCGTTGGGCGTCCCCGATGGGTGAGGACGTCGGAGTGGGGGAGGGGCGCCGCCGGGGTGCGCGAGGAGGATGTCGGGGTGGGAACGAGGTCACCGGGGTGGGGGAGCGCGCCGCCGCCGGGGTGGGCAAGGAGGATGCCGGAGTGGGGAAGCGGGTGGGGGACAAGGCTGCCGGGTAGGGGAGCGCGCCGCCACCGGGGTGGATGAGGAGGATGCCGGGGTGGAAGGTTGAAGAAGAAAGGTCACGGGAGTGGGATGGGGAAGAAAAAAAATGGTAAAAATGGATAGATAGGAAGCGCCAGATATTTTTGGAGCGGAACGTCCGACGCGTCCGAACGGTTGGACTGTAGCATTTCCGTTTTCTCCTTCACGAGATGGCATGGCGGTTGATCACTCCCCACTACCTAGCCGCTCCTTCGCCAGCAACGCCTTTTCTCCATGTGGCTATGCTGCTCGCCATGCCTGCCTCGCATCCACCACATCGGTGCACCCCCGTTAGCCACCGCTCCCTCATCACCCCATCCGCCCCCTCCCCACCATCGGAGGCCTCCAGTGGCACCCGATTTATGCCTGGCCTTACAAGACTTTCCATGTTGCTCTACTCTCCTCGTTGTGCATGCAACCAATACTAGGAATCACATGTCACAGGCCAACGATTACAAGCTGTCGTCGTCCCTAACACTGGGCGCCTCAGCTCCCTACTTGGCCATGGACGATGGCGCACAAGCAGGTGGCCTCCATCCTGACCCAAGACGGGTGGCACCTCTGCAGATAGCTGCATGCCGCCACCATGGGGCCGCACCCATATACCCTTGCCTTGCCGTTTGCGCCATGCCACAGACAGGTTGGGTGCCTTTGGCAGCCACCCTCACCTCAACTATGGAGGTCGTCCTCCCACCAGGCGCCCTCCTCGCTACGCCGGCCATGTTGAGAGCCTAGCCTGGGAGCCGGTCACCAGGACGGGCCCTAGGAGGGCTGGCCCGAGCTTGTCCTGTCTGCCCCATTAAGCAGCTTTGCCCGCACCCGCACCTATGTAGGAAGAGGGAGAAAGAGAGAGGGAGGGAGCGACGGAATTGTAGGAATAGGAGGAGGGGTGGTGGCGGCAGCGCGGCGCTCCCTCCCCACGCCTATGCTCATCCTTCGCCTCGCAAGCGACGTGCTCGTCCCCTCGCCGGCGAGGCCAACCATGCATCCGGTGTCGTGCTGTCGTGAGAAACCGTGAAGGCAACAAGTGCATGGGTGGACACGGTTACACGGGCACATGGTGGGGACTGCTCGCGTGGAAAATTGCGCTGGTGGCTCTCTTCATCTGATGACATGTTTATTTCTCTACTCGTATCTCTCTTTTCCACGTGGGAGAAAAACTGATGTGAAATATGAAAATCTTATAGAAAGCTGGAATAGTCGCACTGCTGGTGCCGCCCTGAATAAGGCCGGTTCCTTAGTCCACAGTCCATAGACTAAAGTTTAGTCAAGTTTAATCCATGGATTAAATTCTGTTTGGTTCCACGGACTAAAATGGATTAAAGGCTATAAATATTGTTTAACAAAGATCTTTTTACCCTTCTTACCTACCTCTGGTACCTCTTGCGTGAAGAAAAGAAAGAAAAGAAGATGAGGTCGAAGAATACCCCCACGAGGAGGATCCCGTAGCGGACCCGCTTGGGGATCCCGCTCCACCCGCCGCCGCCACCGGACCCGTCGTCACCCATCCCCAGCAGCCCCTCCTCGATGGCCGCCTCCTTCATCCACTGCGTGCTACCTCCGCTGCGGCGCCCGCGTCCCCCACCAGTGGCGCGGGGGTCGAGCGCGGAGCCAGAGCTGTAGCGGCAGCGGCGGCACGAGAGGAGGGGCTCTTGGCGCTGGCGGAGAAGCGGGAGGAGGAGTCCGTGGACGCGCGCCCCAGGGAGTGCGGCAGGGATGCCGCGGGCGAGGAGTGGAAGGAGGAGGCGGTCATCTTGTTCTCCCCGTCGTCATGGCTCGGCCATCTTGTTCGTGTGTTGTGGTGTGCGTGTGCTGGGTTAGGGAGGGCGGCGGCGGCGGGAGGGAGGCCGGCAGGCGGCGATGGCGGCGGGTGGGCAGGGGGCGGCGGTGGGAGGGCAGCGGCGGGCGGGTGGGATGAGCAGTAATGAGGGGCAGGGGTGTCCCCAAAACACTTTAGTCCAATTTTGTAGACTAAAGGCAGTCCAAATTTTAGTCCAGCTATTTGGGTGTTTAGGGACTAAAAAGTGCAAATTTTAAAATTTTAGTCCAATTCATGAAAAACAAACACCCTCTAATTATGCTTGTGAGACATGTTAACTTACTGCACGAGCATGGATCGATTGGTAGCGAATCAAAATTAAAACATTCGAGGGTGCATAACGTAGTACTACCCAAATTCGCAACCGATGTGTAACGTGGTGTGGTGGCCACTAGGCTGCTCGTGTTCACACAAAGGCCTAGGCGTCTTCGTGTACTAGTTGTGTAGCTGCGAGTTCAGCTAGCTAGCTGCTAGCACCTGCAGCACGATAAGTCTACCAGGCGTTGTCTTTTTTCACCAGTTCATGAGACGCGGTGCCACACCGAGCCCGCGCTCAACACTGCGGCGGCATGTGCTGGCCGCAGAGGATCCCCGGCGCTGGAGAGTGGAGACGGCCGTCCTGACGTCAGTAACCTATCAGGAGCGAACACGTAGATTCCCGGGCCGGCGCGGAGCATCCGAGTACACGAGGCAGAAGCGGCCGCTGGCCATCTGATCCGATTAGGTTTTCGATATCGTTTTCTTGCCCATTGTCGGCGCCAATAAGTCCCTGATAAGATCTACATAAAAAATTTTGGTGCCACCTTATTTTCCGTTAGCCAAATTGCCCAAAAGTAAAGGTATCACCCCTATCAATAAATTTAAGTTTGATTTTTGTCTTCCCCGTTTTATCCGATTATTGAATAGGAACGATGCCAAACACAATATGTGGCGTAAGCGCAATAAAAAATAGGTGTTTAATGGACTCTTCCACTTACAAAAGCAACAAAGTTTACTACCATTTCAATTCCTTTTTACTGGATTATCTTTTCTCAGTATAACCCCATTCTTTAAGTAGAACAAATCTTAATTTTTATTGGTAACTTGTGCGCCGAATTTTTTAATTCCACTATTGATAACTGATAACTGTTAGGGATGAGAGCTCATGGATGAACATTTTGTGTAGGCGGCCGGACGGCTGTTATCGTGTGCACTAGCAGGGCGGTACGCGATCTTTGGTACAATCAGAGAGTGTTGTTAGAGGTGGCCGCGGAACTTAAAATAACTATGGGCACCGCAAAGGAAAAGATGCAGTTCCGGGATTCCCATGCTCGATGCGTGCCAATGGGCACCGCAAAGAACCTCGCCTTTTTGTAAAGCGAGCGGGGGTGAGGAGGGCCCAGGAGAGATTCGGGAGGCACGTCGTGCCGGCGACGCATAGATCAATGGACGATGGGCTACGCTACGTCGCTACGACATTTCTAGGAAGGATCAAGGCGAAAGCTCATCACACCTCTGTACACGTTCTCTCTCCTTTAACCCTGCATTATGCATAGACCGATGTCGCATGCACAGGAGGGTCCCGTTTGTTTAATCTGCAGTTGCTATCACGCGGGAATCACTTCCGGCCTCCCCCATGATGAGCCGATTAACCAATGGCGCCGTAGCGATGTGGACCATGCTACTCAATACTCATACATTTTATTTGTAACCTGATACTGCTGCATAGAAAGAGCATCCTCTGTCTATTTCTATGCGACTATGCGTGGCCACAGGTACCATGGTCACTTCAAAGACTTTCAGTCAAAGTGGAGAGAGAGAGAGAGAGATGACCAAAAGCCAAGTTGGGTGGTGCAGAGGCTTGCTGCGGCCTGTAGGAGATAAGATGAGCTAGCTGAGCCTCCCAGGCTACCGCTGCATGAACAATACTCCTGCAATCTCCTGTGCGCCTTGAGAGCGCTGCACGAGCATGCATCATGCATGCGCGTCTTCCGCATCAACGTAACCTCGGTTCTGATGCGGATTTACTACACAAGTTAATGGACTCGGTGTCCCCACTTGCCGCTGCAGGCCCGCGTGTCCTTTTGGTTGTATCCGGCGTGGAACATTTTATATTAATGATCAATTAGATAGATAATTATAATCCTTTCGTGAAAGAGTCAATCTTGAAAGGGCCGACTTTCGAAGGGGCCAACCCCTGAAATCACGTTTAGCCTCTACTTGCTCTGAGTTTGGCCATAACAACGAGGGAGATAGAAGTGCAGAAAGACAAGAAGACCAGAGGCACTGGTTGCGGCAAATTGTCTCCAACATATAGTGCTGATATCAAGAACTGTATGGTATGCATATGCACATGTTCTTTTTTTTCTATTGCAGTTCTTCACGAACATGGTTGCCATGTTCTTCATAGACATGGTCGCTGCACCACTGCATTACCCTCAATTGCAGTACTCAAAATCCAATGGCTGCTTGCATACTTATGTCGAGGCACCGCTACATAGACCTACATAGACCATCACTACGGGAAACAAGAAAATTGCCGAGTGTATTTATTTTGCCGAGTGTTTTTTTCGAGCACTCGGCAAACAAGCTCTTCGCCGAGTGCCAAGCCAAAAACACTCGGCAAAAAAATACACTCGGCAAACCCCCTTCTTTGCCAAGTGTCAAAAAAAACACTCGGCAAAGAGGGTAGTTTGCCGAGTGTCAAAAAAAAACACTCGGCAAAGAGGGGGGTTTGCCGAGTGTTTTTTTTTGACACTCGACAAAAAAATATTTTTTTTCTCTTTTCACCATGAAATTTTTTCTACTCCCCACATACAACATGTGGTACTCCATATTAAAAATTGGTATATTTTTGGATTTATTTGCTATATTTATTTAATTAATTGCATTTCAAGGAAATTTTTGGTATAAGTCAAATTTGAATTGCAAGTGATTCAAATTATGGAACAAAATGAGTAGAAAAATGATATTCATGTTATTTGGCCCATTTTGAGACCTGACCCATGAAATGAAAAGAAATTTCGAACATCTTGTTCAGGAAACACGACCATGAACGTGTGGCAGTAGTATTTTTAAATTGTAAAAAAAAACAAGCAAAGTCTGAAAATCATGAGATTTGTCATGATCTGATGATATAGTACATGGAGGCTGTGGAAAAAAATTGAGAAGGTTTTGCACATTTCATCATGTACAATGATTACAAACCGAAGCATCCCGGAAGAAGAATACTAACTTTGTGAGGATTCCATAAAATTTAGAGTCGAAGTGACGGTCAAGTTTGGTTTGACTACCAAACTTTTTGTATAGTCAATAGAGAATATATATTGGTTCGTGTGAAAATTTGGTATTTTTTTGAAACTGTTAGATATTTTTTAATTTTTTTTCAAAAAAACTTTACCGAGTGTCCTACGTTGGACACTCGGCAAAGAAATCCTTTACCGAGTGTCCACGTAGGACACTCGGCGACCAGCTGGCCCCCCTCAAAAACAACCCGGCCACAACCCCACCCCCTGGCCCCCTCATGTTCACGCGGCTTTGGGATCAAAATACCACGTTATATTCCTTTATACTATTTTATATCAGGAGATACGCCCGCTGCCGGAATTTCTCTTTGTTAATTAATCTTCCCCTTTCGTGATGATGATCTGTGAGTCAAGCGCTTACGCTACTCTTAAAGTCGACTATGGGGTC
>NC_028451.1:30778603-30822246 GCF_000263155.2 Setaria italica | reverse complement strand
TCCTCAGGCCCTTCCCCTCCCTAGCTGAAGGTGATGCTGCTGCTGTCGGCTGGTAGCCTACGGTGGTGGCTGACGGCGGCTGCCGGTGGCGGAGCTGGCGGTGGTGGCTGGCGGTCGTGGCCGGTGGGTATGGCGGTGGAGGCTGGTAGTAGCTGGTGGTGCTGGCGGTGGTGGCAGCGGCGGCGGAACAGTTTTTTTTTTTTTCAACACATGTATGCCGAGTGTTTTCTGGCCACTCGGCAAAGTCTTTGCCGAGTGCGCGACAGAAAACACTCGGCAAATCCTTGTTTGCCGTCACAAAGTTTGCCGTGTGCCGTTTGCCGAGTGTTTGCTCGCCGAGTGTATTTCGCCCTTCGCCGAGTGCCCCTGGCACTCGGCAATTTTCTTGTTTCCCGTAGTGATGGTCCATTGTTGCCATACTCACGCTTCATACATGAAGCATACCTTTATGCACAAGGGTCTTGGTAGCGCCATTTCATGGATGTGCACTACTTGGCACTTCCCTTCACTGATGATGTGAGATTCAAGGGATCCAAGTGATGATGGGGGCACCCAAAACAGCCACAAAGCACCCCGCTCTCAGCGGCATCGACAACGCCTTTGCGCGCTAAATCACAAGGCAGCTGTGATGGCTACACATCGGCGGCGGCGCCACTAAAAAGGGGAGGGGTGTAACTCTAAACACACCCCTATGGTCCCACAGTTCCCAAACAGACTAACCACATTTGTTGTTCACTGAGCATAAAACAGGAGGAGGCTAGACGACCTCATGTTCTTGGATAAGATGTATCCCAACAATTTGTAATTCTTTGCAATGGAGGATGGTCGTTCTTCTTCTTAGTGGCCAGTGTTGGAGCACTGCAATGCGCCCCGACCTCTGCTTCTGCAGCGGGTCGCCATTTCTTCGCATGCCATGATCGACGCCCTGTAGGATGTCAATGGTATGGGCTGTGCTGCACAGCATGTCGAAGCGGGATTGCACCCCATTTTGGCCCCAGTCCAAGTTGCCTCCAATTTGAATAAAAAGCCCTCAGGGTTCTACCTATTAACATATTCTATTGAATATCAATATCCAGTTCCTTGATTGTTCTGCTTTACATGGTGTCTTGTCAATTATACACTCACCCTATCAGGTATGTAATTAGCACCAATATAATAAGAATGCTATAATTACCACAGTAATTATGCATTATCATGATCCGCAGATCTCACATTGGTTATAGAACAATCTTTTTATGTGCAATACATTTGTTTGCATATTTCTATTCTCAATCATATTCTACATCATGTAGAAAATAATGCAAAAATTAAATTAAAGCATATGCATATGCATTCTGGCATAAACACAAGGTAATGGCAACAAGCATCTATTGCAATCATGAAGATTATGCTCCATTGCTGCTAGGTTCTACCTACAAAGTGTTTAACCAAATCTTCATTAAATCTTTGCAACAACACAAGGTGATGAGACCTAGGTATTTGCTGCAATAAGTTCTTATCTAAGAATTTATTTGCCCTGAGAACGTGCTTTTAGGTAGCAAGTTACTTGCTTATGACTAAAAGCTCTACATCTTATGATGATTACCATCAACATGTAAATTTCATACAATGGAAAATTTGAATGTAATATGACTATCAAGTCATATATTCCCAAAGGAATATAAATAATGCATTTACAGCAGTTGCACTGCCTATTGACATATACCTTAATTTTCCCACATGAATATAAATAATGCATTTACAACAATTGCACTGCCTATTGACATATACCTTAATTTTCTTGCAAGAATCACCTTGCCTTCACTATTTTTTCATAATCATAACATCAACATGGTGATTACTCCCCAAGTGACCATCTAATATTACTAGTGCAACACATATGAGTGAAGTTTAAGGCATTTATTGCACTCGTGCAAACTATGCCTATAACAACGAGTTTCTTATCCACTACTTCAAGGACTACACCATTCTGGTGACTACCTTTTGATGTGTTAACTCACTAGTACATGATGATCGAGTCACACTCGATAATAGCAGCGATTTCATTGCCTATCAAAGATGTGGTTCACACTACTTGTCATTGAAGCCACATTTTGAATATACAAGATTTTGCATACATTAATTCAAGACTCATCTTGAATTCAAAATTTAGGCATTAACTTTTGCTTAAATAAATAGCATAAAAAGTGCAACATATTTTGATGACTATCTTCTATCATTTATATACAGAGACTATGTTTTGGCAATGATCAACTGATCATCTATTCTCACAGGAGTGGAGTCCAGAACATATGCAGTGATTTTTATCACCTGTAAATTATAGAATAGTTCACTTATAATCAAGTATCAACTTGATTAAATAAATTTTGCACAACAATATATTCGAGCTATATAATTTACTCCTCAAGTACATTCATGAAAAATACATGATCTACGCATGTAGGACATGACTAATGTTTCCAACACTACGAGAAATGTGTAGATCTCACTACGCCAGAAATGATTTGTGCTGGCACATGAATTTTTTTGTGCTGGCGGGTCTAGTTGCCACCCGCCAGCACAAAAGTCCCCAGGGGCGGCGTGTTAGAAACCGTCAACATAAATACATTTGTGCTGATGGGTGACATAAGCACCCGCCAGCACAAATGACCTGGCGAGTTCATTTGTGCTGGCAGGTGCTTATGTCAACCGTCATCACAAATGCATTTTCAATTTACATAGATGGGAAGGGCTAAAATATTTTAACTAGCTAAATTTTTTTTATCTTACACACAATAATATATTTGTAACATGTAAGTATATCTCATTGTGTAAGAGTTTCAAGAATTTTAAAGTGACTTACTATTTTCTAGGATGAGGAGTCACGATGAGTGTCAGTGTTTTAGACCGGCAACCCGCCTAGGGGGTACCCTAGGTGGTCTTTTATGCGGTAAGGGCCGTCGAGAATCAAGGAGTCAATGGTGACGCAAGGAACACGATTTAGACAGGTTCGGGCCGCTAGATCGCGTAATACCCTACGTCCTGTGTGTTTGTTTGTATTGATCTTAGAGGCACTTGGAGTTGTTTTGTTTGAGGGGGGTCCCTGCCCGCCCTTATATACACGGGAGGGCAGGGTTACAAGTCCGAATCCTAGCCGAGTACAATTACAGAGTTCTACTCGGTATGGTCCGAGTAGTTTCCATGTACATACTTGACTAGTCCAAGTGGGATACGCTTATCCCCTTGTCTTGATCATGTTTGAGTACGTCCCTTAGTGGGCTGTTCAGGGTCTACTCGTGGGCCTGGGGTGCATGCTCGACAAGCCCCCGAGTACTTTGTAGTCGTGCGCCGCAGTCTCGAGTACTGTGGGTAATACCCGAGTAGTTCTTTGTAGAGGTTGTAATGTCCAAAGTGCTCGAGTACTGCCGCGTGGCTAGAAGGTACTCTTCTTGTTCTTTTGAGTTGCTTCTATTCCGAGAATTTTATATGGTAGTGCGCTGACAATCGCACTCCATATGGAGTAGCCCCCGAGCCTTAGTTTGAGTCGAAGAGTCAGGCTTAGGGTCAATCCTGCTTCTTAGCTGTTTTACTCTTGGTAATCTGAAAAAGAAATTTCTGACCATCGGGTATGGTACCCGCAGCCCCCGAACACTTAGGCGATTTTTGCCGTTGAAGTGGTCAAAACCCGTTGAAAGGAGTAGCCGTTGGGTGTTATGGCATTAAATTTGTTTAAAACCTTTCCGTTGCATGACGCTTGGAATCCGGAGGTGGCGGAGATATAACTGGAGGGCCCCCTTTCGGTTAGGTTTACGCTCCATTGTAACATATCTGCTTTTCTTCTTCCCCCGCCTTTCCGTTCCTCTTTTCCGCCGCCGCGATTGTCTAGCACCACCGCCGCCATTGTAGCTCTTTAAGAGAGATCCGAGATTATCTTGCCCCTGCTGCGACTGGGATCATCTTATGCGCACCAAGAAGATGGGGAAGAAACCCGAGAAGACTCAGGGCAAGGCTCTAGCGGCGGGCAAGGTGAAGTCGAAGAAGGGGAAGGAACTAGTGTTGCCAGCGCTGAAGGTGGGTCCGACGAATCAGACTGCGCCGCTGCCGCCTAGAGTGACGTGGCAGAACTCCGTGATGAAGGAATCGGCCGTTCAAGCACTTGTCGATGCGAAGCTTCTGCAGCCAAAAGAGGTACTCGAGTGGAGGCCTGCTTTTGCTAATGCTTGGCAGTTTGAGGAGCACCCGAACGAGACAGTTATGCTTGCACATTTTGTGAAAAGGGGGTTGGCAGTGCCCACCTCCGACTTCTTTAGAGGTATCCTCGAGTACTACAAGCTTCAGTTAGTTCATCTGAATCCCAATGGTGTGCTGCATATTTCAATTTTTGTACACTTGTGTGAGGTCTACCTGGGATTCCTCCTAGCCTTGAGTTATTTAGGAAGCTGTTTCGTTGCAAGCCTCAACCTAGTGCCATTAGGACAGAGGTCTTAGGAGGCGTCGGGTTCCAACTCAGGAACTCGGGCGCGTATCTTGACTACAATTTGACTGATTCCTATGGGGAGTGGAAAAGGAGATGGTTCTACATTGGGAACCATGAGCCTTGTTTGCCGGTAGTCACAGGCCACGCCCCGAAGCATGCAGAGAACTGGGTGAGTGAGCCTGAAGATTCTCCTGAGCTTGACAACTTACTGACCCAGATTGCCAAGTTGAAGTCTCTAGGTTTAACTGGAATAAATGTGGCGGCCAGCTTTCTGAAGAGGAGAGTGCAGCCTTTGCAGAAACGGGCTCACCCGGGTGGCTAGTACTCGGGATTTAGTGACCCATCACGTATGTCTTTTTAGGATATTTCTGATGATGATGTTGAGGCACTGCTGGCCAAGTTCTTCAGGAACTATCAACGGGTACCTGTTATCCCTGCAGCTCTGCGCCTGTTCGATGCTTGGTATCAGCCAGAAGTGGTATGGTCTTTTACTTGACTTGTACCTTTTGAATTTTTTGGGCCATCGTTTTGAGTGTCGACTTGTTTTTGCAGTCCTGAGTCCTTGCTGGCTATCTGGCGCAGTCAAAAGAAGAAGAATCTATTGTTGAGGAGTCAGAGGATGAGCCCTCTCCTCCTGTGAAGAAACGCCGAGTAGTTCGCAAGAGGTCTGCTGCTAAGTCGGCCTTCGGCTTCAACTTCTGAGAAGTCTCAGGGTACCAAGGTATGTACTCGTGTGTCCATTGGTAACTGGTATAGTTTACTCTGTAGTCCTTTGATGATTTCTTTGGTTCTCAAAAGGGTGTCGACGTGACTCCTAGTGGCGACGAGGCTACTTCCGAAGAAGTAGTCGTAACAGCCCAGGGCGTCGATATTGCGTCTGTTGAGAAGGTGCCAGAGGAGGTGCCGTCAGCAGATGTTGGAGTAGCCCCCGAGCTGACAGTTCAGGTTCCATCGGCTATCGTGCTGCCGGTCCCTGACCAAGCAGTTCTGGGTTTGCCTGCTGGAGTGGCGGAAGATGCGAAGGGAGTATCGCCAGTAGTTGCTACTGGTTCTTTATTGTCCAACATGATCGCTAGCGGTAAGCTTTTCCCTGACTATTTTGTTAGTCTGAGTTTGTTGTAGTCTTGACACTGTTCTTGCAGGACTTAGCGAGAAAACTATGCCTTCTGCTGCCCCTGTGGTGGCGAGTACTCGGCCGCCTATTGCCGAGAAGAAACGTGTACGATTACCGCCACGATCAACTCGGTGGGTTTTTAGTCTTGGTTTGTATCATCGATCTTTTTGAAGATTGTGTGACAATTTGTATTTTGATGTAGGGATGCGGAGGAGACAATTTGCTTCGGGTTCTGGGAATTTATATTTGTTGACATCTTCTGGCAGAGTTCTGGTTGTAGTGGATGTGGAGAAGTCCAAAGAGACAACTGCACCAGGTATGTAGCCGGGGTACTGGTATTGTAGTTGCTTGTCTTGCCTGACCTGTTTGTCACTTTAGGTACAATCTTGGGTACAGCTCCTCATGGTGTGAAGAGTACTCAAGGTCCAGTACTCGGGCTTTCATCCGAGTCGGAGTTTCAGAGAGTTTTTCAAGGCTTCCAGGTGTGTTTTTTCACTTGTCTGACTTCCTTTGTAGCCAAGGGACTTGACCGTTTGCTTTCTTTTGCAGGATCTATATGATAGGACGCAAAGGAACGCTCAGGCCCTTCAGGAGGAGTGTGCCCGGCTTACGGAATCCTTGAGGGTTCATGAGGAAGGTGCGAAGTCTTTTGCAATTGAAGCAATTAGTTAGCTATCAAGCTCTTCCGCAGCGCGCTTGCTGCTTGCGATACGATAATAGCTGTGTTATTGAGCGGGGTCGGTCGGACCATGAAGTTTTGCAGCAGAAGCTGGAGAGCCACTACAAGTCATTGAATAGAAAATATCAAGGTGAGTACTGTGCATTTTTCGAGTATGTTCGACTGTAGTCGTTTGTTGAACTTGGTCGTTTTTGCAGAGCTCAAGAGGAAGGAGGCTGCTGCGAGTAGCCAACTCCTTGACTGGAGAAACGCGCATGACCGAGTAGCGGATGAGGCTGAACATCTTCGGGCTGCGCTGACGGAAGCACAAGCTGCCTGCGAGCATCAGTGAGACAGGAAGATCCAGAATGGAGTGATGCTTGCTATGGCCATGGTGGCCTGTAGAGATCATGCCCAAACCGTAGGAAGACTTCGAGGTGAGCTTCAAGAGTTAACCGATGCCGCTCAAGACTTGGTGAATGCCATTGCCCCTCTTGAAGAGGATGAGGGACCTTGCTCACTAGTCGAGCGCTTGAAGGCTGCTTCGGGTAAGGTGGCTGGCCTCTGCAAGGCTGTTTGCAAACAAGTCCTTGCTGTGGTCAAGTTGTACTACCCGAGGGCAGATTTGGTGGCAGCTGGTGACGGCATTGCTCGCAACTGCACAGAGGAAGCCTATGCGTAGTACCTCTAGGAGGCTGAGCCAATCGCGTTGAAGATGTCTGAATTTGTATCTCTGGAGGAGCCTTGAGTTTTATGTTCTCTTGTAAGCTTCCGGGTACTTTGATTGACATTTTGTCTGAAATGAACACTTGTCCAACATTTTGTTATGTGAAGTGGTCCGAGTGTTGAGTTTGAGTAGTCGCGCTATTGTCGAGTACTCTGCTTTGTTATTCTTTGAATAGGGGGTGCACGGGTGTACTGTACTCTTTTGTCCTTTGTGGCGTGAATGCTTTTACGTGGGCAGAGTCAGAGGTCATCTAGACTCATCGATCACGGGCGCATAGTAACTCCTGAGTGGTTGGTGGTTGCAGCGCTTTGGCTATAAATAGACCGCCGTGGAGGTCGACCCGGATCAAGCTGAGTAGCGATGGATTGCCTTCAGTTGCTGTTGTTTGAATGTAGAGAGCTGTCAAAGAGTGCACCGGTGCTAGAAGATTCCTCGTAGATTGGAGCCACCTTCCCTCCACAGACTCTAGCACTCGTAGGGATAGCCGCGATGCTAGAAGAATCCTCGTAGGAGGGTGCATCGCGCGCCTCATCTTGCAGCTCGTGATCCAGCCGGGTACGCGCTAGAACTCGTGAGTGATAAGTGATGAGTGCCCCGGTCTTTACCCCGCTCACTTAGAGGTGGAGGTGTAGCCGTTGGCTCGACAAGGCTAGCAAAAGAGCAGCCTTGTTTCCTTCTTTGCGCGGCACGCGGGATTCATCGTTGCCGCTGTCAAGGCAGCGGCGGTGCAGGAGTACCTGGCATTGCCTTTTGTAGAGGACCTAGATATGGCTGCGTTTTGTGCATCTTCCTTGCGTGCAGGCCCTTCCCATTGTAGCCGGTAGACCTGAGTGGCCTTGTGATATTGTAAAAGCCTGAGGCTTAAATGCAGCCCGCCAGTAGGCATTTGCTTGTAGTCTTTTTATATGTCGAGTACCTTTACTCGTGTGTAACTTTTTGATTTGTCTTCAGACTTGAGTAAAAAATTACTCTGCTTTTGAGTCTTTGTACCAGAGCTGGAATGCCTGTTGAGTTGGTAGTCTTGTGTCAAGAGTAGTATATCTTGTAGTCGGTAGTCGAGCTACTGGCTCGAGTAGTCAAGATGAGTTTCTGCTTAAAGCAATAACTCGAGTTCTTTTGCCTACTACAGGTAGTAGCGACAAAGGTGTTCTATATTCCAAGAGTTTGGTACTTGTTCTCCTAAAAGTTCTTGTAATCTGTAAGATCCGGGTCCTGTAACCTTGGATACAATATAAGGACCCTCCCATGGTGAATTTAGTTTATGCAACCCTGACGTGTCTTGGATTGGTTTGAGGACCATGTCGCCTAAATTGAAAGATCGTTCTTTGACATTGTGGTCGTGGTATCGTCTTAACCCGTCAAGGTATCTGGCTGATTGGACTAGTGCTGCGCATCTTGCTTCTTCTAGACTATCTAGATCAGTGCGCCTTGTTGCTTCTGCCATTTCTTTGTCGTATTGCTCGACTGAGGGAGATTGCCACATGACGTCTGCAGGTAATATAGTGTAACAGCTCTACCTAAATTAAGTACTTTTAACTATAAACCAGTGATAAATCAAATCCCTAAGTTAAGAAGTGAAATGACCTTTATAAACCTAAGAAGCTCCTTTTGGAGTTTGAATTAAAGCTTGAAATTTTATATACAAAATTAAGTTTCTGCCCAAATAAGAGTTGTAAAACTTTTTAATTCCAACAACTTTTGTTAAAGTCACTTTGACTAATTTGGAGTGGAAGGAAGTCAAAAACAGCAACCAAAGTCGGTTTTTCTAAAGGACCCTGAAAATCTCTTAAGTCTTGGAATTCGAGTTTTCCTCCATCTTTGCAAGCTTTCATCTCCCGTTTTCCTATCTAAACTCGAGTTAGAGCCTTAATGAAAGTTGTAGTACCTCGAGTGTGTTCCAACTTTGTCACACTGACCCAGATCCAAATCGGACCCGAACTTGTTCAAAATCCCGGTCAAAGTGAGGTAAACCAGTCAACTCACCCCTGATGCCTTAAATCCTAAGTCTGGAATTCCAGATTTTTGGCTAACTTTGGCGTAAAATATCTTCGAATCCTCTCACAATCAAAACCGACACCTTAAACAAAGTTTGAAGAACGATTAGTGTTGAACAAGTTTGTTTAAGGGAGTTTTGGAAGTTTTGTTGAAAGATTCGGAGGAGGATCGCTCCAAAGCTGGCCGGGCTTACTGCCTGAAAGGGGGCCTCGACGCCCGCGCACCAGAGCACGTTCGCTCGCGCGCCGCGCGCCGCGTGGCCGCCGGCCACCGGCAGCTCGCCGGGGCCCTATCACCAGCGTGATAGCGACAGGACGAGAGCCACGGCGCCCAACCCGCGCCTGTGACAGGACGGAGCGAACGCCGGGCTAGCCAACCGCCGGACGCGCGCGTGCCGCCTTCCGCCTGCCACGGCTCTGCTCCGCCAACCCTGTTCCACCCGTCCGCCGAGAAAGCTGACACGCCCCCGACGTCCCGCGCCTCCGCCCGCTCGCCCAACCCCCATGGTAGCCCTTCCGCCTCGCCCGCCCGACAGACCGGAAGCCCCAGACGCGCGCCGCCCAAGGCCAATCGCCACCGAAGAGCACCCGGAGCTCCACCTCCTCTGCCCAATGGCGTTGCCGGCCAATGGCCGCCTTGCCCGCGCACTCGTCGCTCCCGGCCTTATCCTTTCCCCACCGGAGCCCCGCCTCGACCCTCCGCACCACCCCGGCCCTATAAAAGGGAACCCTCTCACCGGCAATGCCACCCCTTTGCCACCGCCGCACCTGCGCCACCACTTTCTCCTCTGAGCCACCGCTTTCTCCCCGCGCCGCCGCTGAGCTTCCATGGAACTCACCCCCTTGCGCCACCCCACACTCCGGCGACTTCGCCGCTACCCTCAAGCCGCTTCTCCCAACCCACCAGCTGCCTGTTCCTCCGCGCGGTACCAGAGAGTTTGCCAGTGATCCACCAGAAGCTCCGCCACCGCAGGAGCACCGTCGAAGCCTCGCCGTCGCCAAGCCTTAGTGCGTACAACCTTCCGCCCAAGTCTACTCCTTCGACCCCAAGGCTTCACCGGTAGACCTGGAGGTAAGCTACTTAACCTCCCTGTCCGTCTCGCCCGACCCTTCCTTTTCGTCTCGTCCGACCCCTTCCTTTTCGTTTAGCCCGACCCCTTTGTTTCGATTCGCCCGACCCCTTTTCTTTTCGTCTCGCCCGACCTTTTTCCTTTCGCCTCGCCCGACCCTGCCAAGTTTCGCCGACCCTTTCTCCGCCTCGCCCGAGGGCTCGGCTGTAACTTTTTCTTTGACCCAAGGGTATCGGTGAAATAATTTTTGGGGATTCCTCCGTGTTGAGTCTGAGGACCTCGGTACGGTTTTCCTTAAACCTGAGGGTCAGACCTTAACTTTTCCCCAACCCGACCCTCTCATCCTGCTCTCCACCAACAGAAGTTGAACTTCCCCACCTTTCCTGTAGCTTTGCTACAAGTGTCCGTGTTGAAACATGAGTGTGTTGAAATAACCATCTAAAATGTTTAACCCCTACATTGCATTTCCGTGTAGAGTTGAATCTCGCCGACGGAACGTACGAGCTTCACCCGGCACCGGAAGAAGACCCCGCCGAGGAACTGCATCCCTTCGAAGGAGAGCCCGAACCAGAGCAAGACCCCGAAGACCCGCAAGCTTTTCCTGAAGGCAAGCCCCAGAGCATAAATTCCTATCTTGAGTTCATGCAATATTATTGATTACTTGATTGCGCATTTACATTTCGAGGAGTTGTAATGGAAACTTAGATGCATAAACTTAGTACCTTGTTTTTGAATATTAGTTGCTAAGGCCGAGTAGTTGCATTGCTTAATAGGTTTCGGTAAAAGTCGAGTGATCTCCTGTCACTCGCGAGTTATAGGAGTTGAATGTTTCAGTTATGTCGCAACTATAAGGACGACAGACGGGGTCAGGCTTGTGTTCGATACTTGGTGGATTGCCCCGTCTGTCTAAATGAAAATGAACTAAGGTCGAAATGTGTCGGCGTTCGTGATCAAGTGTTGGAAAGTACTAATCTCATACCTAGTATGGGATGGGGAAGCCTAGTACCTGATTGAACTGGGGCGTGGCATACCCTCCGGCTATCCTTGGAACATCGTTCCCATGGTGCATCATGTGGGTGCAAGTGCGGTCACAGTGCAGCAATAGGCCGAGACTGTGGAGCATTGCACGCCAAAGGAAGTTGGCCTGACACGTGCCTAAGGGATCGATGGGGACGGCTGACAAATGAAGCGACCCTTCGTGGTGCGCGGATGTCATGAGATTAGGTTTGCCATGCATGGTTAATAAATTTGAATCGATTTGTCTGCCTCTCACAGTTTGGGACTACTTGATCGCTATTCCGCACTGAGTAAAGATGGAACATGAATATGAGATTAAGTTGATGCTTGTTAAGTACTTGCTTGGAAATCATGCTTGTTTAGTATAAGTTGCTAATCTAGACTAGATAAAGAACGTAGAACATGAGCTAAAATGTTGAAAGTAAGGACTGACTTTAGACGCTTTTGGCAAGAAAACCCCAGAGCCAGAAAGCCTTGCATGTCTAGGTCTTGGTAGAGCTTTTCACCCGGCGGGTCAGTCTTGCTGAGTACTAGTTGCTTAGCCTTGTTGTGGCTAATCTTTTTCAAGTAATGTCAATAGTTTGGGTGTTGGTACCACTTGGCCGACCCAGCTTCCCCCAGGCTGGACCGTCGAGTGGGATCCTTCCTCGGATGGCGAAGGAAGGAATTTTTGATGTCATGATCGGCTCCGTCGTGATGTCATGTATCGACGTTTAGTTTCCGCTGTTTTCTTTTGACCTTCGAACCTTGCAAATTTCGGTCTAAATTTCAAAAACTCTGATGTAATAAATTGCTGAACTATGTTGTCATGATGGAATGTTGTAACCTCTGTGCTACTCACCTTCGCGTGAGCGATGCTTCTCGATCCTATTTATGTGGTTTATCGGATGAAATCCGACGGTCGACCAAGTTGACTTGCTTAAAGTGCATAATTGCGTGTCAGGCGACTTCAATGCATTTTAGTCAGGTTAATTTGGGCGGTTCCGCCACATGTAGCTTCTGAGCCATATACTAGAAAATAGGGAGACAGCCCAGTAGTCTTGCATGGTTGGGTTCGTAGTCCCCACAGAGCATTGGGTAATTTCCTGAGCCATTTGCCGCCCTTTGTATTGCTGACGTCATATAGTCGTTTGTTGAGAGCTTCGAGTATCATGCCATTGGCACGCTCGACTTGTCCATTGGCTCGTGGGTGAGCGACCGAGACGTAGCGAACGTCGATTCCGCTGTTCTCGCAGTACTCCCAGAAGTCGTGATTGTTGAAGTTGGACCCTAGGTCTGTGATGATTCTGTTTGGAAAGCCGTAACAATGTATGATTTCATCCAAGAAGTCGAGGACTCGGGTTGCTTTGGGGCAAGTGACTGGTTTGACCTCGATCCACTTGGTGAATTTGTCGATGGCCACAAGTACTCGGTTGAATCCTCCTGGCGCAGTTGGTAATGGCCCTATCATGTCAAGCCCCCAGCAGACGAATGTCCATGTTGGAGGTATTGTGACAAGCTTGTAGGCAGGAACATGTTGTTGTTTAGTGAAGAATTGACAGCCTTTGCACTTCCGAACTAACTGTTTAGCGTCAGCCAGAGCCATTGGCCAGTAAAAACCTGCTCTGAAAGCCTTGCCGACTATTGTTCGTGAGTATGCATGGTTGCCGCAGATCCCTTTGTGAATTTCTTCTAGGATTTCTTAGCCATCTTCACGGGTAACACACTTCATGAGTACCCCTGATGATGCACTTTTTCTGTAGAGCTTATCTCCGACTAGAACGTAGTTTTTGCCTCGACGAGAGATTTGCTCAGCTTGATTTTTGTCAGAAGGTAACTTGTGGTCCTTGATGTAGTCGATGAAGGGTGTCCTCCAGTCGATGTCTATCATCATGATTTCTCGAGTGACGTCTGTAGTCTGGACTACCGATGTGGTCACTTGTTCTGGTATGGATGGCTTGTGGAGTTCGTGGATAAAAATTCCTGCTGGAACTTCTGCACGAGTTGAGCCCATTTTTGATAGTACGTCGGCGGCGACGTTGTTGTCGCAGACGATATGATGAAATTCCAAGCCTGAGAATCTATTTTCTAATTTGCGGACTTCTTTGCAGTAAGCGTCCATGTTGTCCTTGTTTCGATCCCATTCGTCATTGACCTGATTTATAACGACTAGTGAGTTGTCGTATACCAGTAGTCTTTTGATGCCGAGGGAGATTGCAAGGCGAAGGCTGTGTAGCAGTGCTTCGTACTCGGCTTCGTTATTTGAGGCTTCCCAAAAGATTTGCAGTACGTACTTGAGTTGGTCTCCCTTTGGGGAGATGAGGAGTACCCCTGCACCGGCTCCATCGAGTTTGAGGGATCCGTCGAAATACATTAACCAGTGCTCTGGCCGCTCGACTGGTGTTGGTACCTGATTTTCAGTCCATTCAGCCACGAAGTCGACCAAAGCTTGGTATTTGATGGCTGTCCTTGGTTTAAAGTCCAAGGTTAGATCTCCAAGTTCAACTGCCCATTTGGAAATTGTACCTGTGGCATCTCTGTTGTGGAGAATTTCGCCGAGCGGGAAGTCAGAGATGACTGTGATGCTGTGTTCTTGGAAATAATGGCGCAGTTTTCTTGAGGTGAGCAAAATTGCATATAGGAGTTTTTGTATCGGCGAGTACCGAGTTTTGGAGTCCGAGAGTACTTCACTAACGAAGTACACAGGTCTTTGGAATTTGTAAACGTGGCCTGGCTCAGACCATTCAACCACTATTGTCGTGCAGATGACGTGAGTAGTAGCTGCTATGTATTGAAGCAAGTCCTCGTTTGGAGATGGAGCAGTGAGGATTGGAGGCTTTGACAGGAAGTCTTTGAGTTGTGTTAATGCCTTGTTTGCCTCTTCTGTCCATTTGAACTTGTCCTATCGTTTGAGAAGTTTGAAGAAGGGTAGTTCCCGTTCTCCAAGTCTTGAGATAAACCGATTGAGGGCTGCCATGCAACATGTAAGTTTCTGAACATCCTTGATGCTAGCTGGAGCTTGCATGTTTGTGATGCCAGATATTTTCTCCGGGTTGGCCTTGATGCTGCGATGGCTAATGATGAACCCGAGTAGTTTGCCGGAAGGTACTCCGAAAACGCACTTGGTAGGATTGAGTTTCCATCAGAAAGCTCGTAGTCTTGAGAAAGTTTCCTCCAAATTGGTGATGAGTTCCTCCTGGTTTCGTGTTTTGACGACTACGTCATCCACGTAAGCTTCAACATTGTGATGTAGCTGCTTTTCAAAGCACATCTGTATAGCTCATTGATAGGTTGCCCCTGAATTTTTTAGTCCAAATGATATTGTCTTGTAGCGAAAAGCCCCAAATGGTGTGATAAAGGCTGTTTTAGCTTGATCTTCTTCTTTGAGGCTTATCTGATGATAGCCTGAGTAACAGTCAAGAAAGCATAGTTGTGGCGGATCCACTTCGGATCTACTTGGTTTAAACATGATTTAGCCGCCTGATACGCGACTCTCATGCCTAAGCCGAGCAAACACGAAGTGCCGTTGGATTTCCTCCGATTTAACCACTTGAACAGGACCATTTTAGCAGACTCACACGAAGGTGAGCGGTTCCAGAGAGTACAACAAGTCCACCGAGTTAACAACTTAACCACTTAGTTTGGTTACGAAATAAACATCAGAGTTTTACAAGGGTTTTTCCGAAAGACAACAGAAGATAAAACCACTAGCGGAAGCAACGTCGGGGTCGGACATCCCTGGTGAGGCCAGCCGGGACATCAATGATCCCTTTCCCCACCGTCCGAGGAGGGATCCCACTCGACCGTCCAACCCGGAGGGAGCTGGGGCGGCCAAGTGCCAGCAGGAGAGGGGTCGGGAGCAGCAACTTCACCTGAAAAACAGGAGCCACAACAAGGCTGAGCTACTAAGCTCAACAAGACTTAACCGACAGGAGTAAGCTACTCCACACTTCTAGACATGCCGGGCTTTTTGGCTGAGGGTTTGTTTGCCAAAAGCACTAAGTAAAACCCTAATTTCGAGTTTTAGCTCCGATTCTAAGTTCTTTAACCGGTCTAGGTTTTGCATCCTATTCTAAGCAATCATAGAACCAAAACAAGGTGTGTAGATATCAACAAAACCATGTCATCATCAGATTCCTCATTTACTCAGGGTGACATAGCGATCAAGCAGTCTCAAACTGTGAGAGGCAGACGAATCGATTCGAGTTCTTTAACCATGCATGGTGAACCTAACCTCACGACATCCGTGCACCCGGAGGTCGCTTCCTGTGTCGGCCTTCCCCATCAATCCCCTAACCCGTGTCGGGCCCATTTCCTTTGGTTAAAGGTTCCACAGACCTGGCCTCTGCCGTTCTGTGACCACGCTTGCCACCACGTGCGGCAACCAGCAGGGGAAACTCCGTTCCAACAACAATGGGGCGACCTCTCACGTTTAGGTTCAATCCGGTACTAGGCTTCCTCATCCCATACTAAGTATGAGGTTAGTACTTTCAAACACTTGATCACGAACACCACCACTGTCAGGCCTTAGCAAGTTTTCATAGACAGACGGGGCGATCATCCAACCACCAAGAGAGTTACCCAAAACCCTGCCCCGTCCATCGTCCTTATAGTTGTAACAGAAAGGTAGACATCCAACTCCTACAACTCGCGAGTGACAGGAAATTACTCGGCTTGTACCGTCTCCTAGTTAAGTAAGCAGCTACTCGGTCCAACAGCTAGTGTTCAGATCATGGGAAACTAGGTCATGCATCTAGGGTTTCAAACAACTCCTAGACGTAAGTGCACAAGCATGTTTTAAGGAAGGCATGCGCAAGTTTGGAAAACAACACAGGGTTTTCATGCAACCGGGGCTTGCCTTTGAGCAAGGAGGAAGAGAACTGCTCAACTTCGGGGGCGGTTTCGGCTTCAGCGGGCAGGAGCTCAGCTACACCTTCGTCTTCTGGCGCCGGGTGCAGCTCGTAGAAGCCGTCGGCGAGGCGCAGCTCTACACGAATGCAATGCAAAAGTTAGCATAGACGGTTATTTCAACAACAACACTTGCAAGTCTGAGCCCAGAAACTTGCGACAAAGAGCAGGAGGGTGGGGAGGTTCAAGGGAGCTGGTAGAGATCAAGAGGTAAGGGTCGGAAAGGAACTTATGATCTGATCCTTAAACTAGAGGATGTGGTATACTAGGGGTCCTTAGACTCAACCACTGAAGGGTTCCCAAGTTTTACACATACACCCTCGGGTCGAAGAAAAGATCACAGCCGAGCCCTCGGGCGAGGCGGAGAGGGGTCGGCGGAACAGATAGGGTCGGGCGAGACAGAACCGGGGTCGGGCGGATAAGAGGGGTCGGGCGAAGCGTACTGGGGTCGGCAGCTTACCTTCTTCCTGCAAGGAAAGCTTGGGGTCGGAAAGACGCAGACTTCGGCGGAGGGGCTAAGGTTTTGAACAACGGCTATGTCCGGCAGTGCTCCGGCGGCGGCGGTGCTTCTTGTGGATCACAAGTGAGCTCTTATGCAGCACGGAGGAGCAAGTGGCTGGGTGGCTTGGGGAAAACGGAGGGAGCGGAGAGGAGAGTTCCTCAGAAACTTAGGGTGTGGTGCTGGGAGCTTGAGCAGGGAGCAAGAGAAATGGCGGAAGGCAGCAATGGCGGAGGGAACTCCGGCGGCTCGCGCATTCCCTTTTATAGCGGCCGAGACGGGGAAGGGAAGCGGTGCAGGAGCGAGAAGGGGAGCGGCGCGAAGGCCGGGGAAGAGGCAATGGAGTGCTCTGCCGGGGCGACAATTGAGCGACGAGGGCGGTGGTGCAGGACTTCGGGGATGACGCCAGCGGTCATTGGGCTCTGGCGTCAGGGCGGCGCAGGAGCGGGTATGCCGGTGGTTGAGATTTGGCGGAGGCGGGCGTCGTCGTGCGGTAGATTTGATGGAAGGGACTGGTTTAACGGCGCTAGAATCGAGGGCGCATAGATGAGAAGACAGGCAGCCGCGTGCGCGCGGGCGAGCGCGGAGCAACAGATTGTCGGGCGGCTTCTGACAGGACGGGGAAAGGAGCTGTCGCTGCCTTGGTCGAGGTTGGCGAAGGAGGAATCGTTGGGTAGCGAAGACTAGGTGGCGCGACTGTGTTCGAAGTGACGGAAAAGACGGGCGACATCGGGCTCTGCGGCCGGGATCTGGCGATGTGATGATGGGCGCGGGAGGCGAGGCGCTGCAGAAAGGTTGCAGAGGGGCTTCTGCTGCAATTGGGGAAGGGGGCGTAAGAATCCATTCGGTCGCGTGCCAGAGACGAGGCTGAGCGGCGGGCGTCGGAGAAGATGAGCCACGCGGCGGGGAGACTCTGAAGCGGGCATGCAACTTGAGTGCGCCTGTCGCAGAAGAGCTGAGGGAAAAAGATCTCGCGGGTCCACCGGTCAGATAGAACGGACGTTTTTGAAGGACTGAGAAGGATCCGACGGTGGGCAGGGTTTGGCGGGGTCGAAACCGGAGCGAAGCGGGGAGGGGTCGGGTCTCAGGGGTCGGGACGGGTCGGGAGGTTGAACTGAACACTTAGGCACGGAAAACTAGACAGGTGATCAGGGGCTCGGATTAAGATTAACTGGGAAGATTTGGGGGTCGGTCGTCACAGCCTACCCCTCTTAAAAAGAATCTCGTCCCGAGATTCAGGTAGAAAAAGGGGGTGTGCCGTTCTTACCTCCTTGACGAGATAGAAAACCTGGGAAGAGCTTGTTCAGATACTCGTCTGTTTCCCATGTTGCTTCATCTTCGGTGTGGTTTCTCCAGAGGATCTTGTACATTTTGACCATTTGGCGCCGGGTATGCCTTTCTTTCTGATCAAGAACTCGGTCTGGGTACTCGGCGTAGGTTAGGTTGGGCTCGATCTGAAGCTGCTCTTGCTCTAAGATTTCGGTTGGAGCTTGGACACATTTCTTCAGTTGAGACACATGGAAAACATCGTGTAGGGCCGATAGCTGTTCTGGGAGTTGGATTCGGTAAGCAACGGGTCCACAGATCTCCACAATCTCATAAGGGCTAATGTAGCGGGGAGCCAACTTGCCTTTCACTCCAAACCGTTGTACTCCTTTGGTCGGGGAGACTCGAATATACACATGATCACCAAGGTCAAACTGTAAGGGCCTTCTTCGCCTGTCGAAATAACTCTTTTGTCGAGATTGGGCAGCCTTGAGATTCGCTTGAATTACCCTTACTTGCTCTTCGGCTTCTGCCACTAAGTCAGGGCCATAGACCTATCTTTCTCCTGCTTGGGACCAGTTCAAGGGTGTCCGACATCTCCGGCCATGCAGGGCTTCAAACGGTGCCATCTTCAAACTGGCCTGGTAGCTGTTGTTGTAGGAGAACTCTGCCAAGGGCAGGCACTTATCCCAATTCTTGTCATAATGGATGACACAAGCTCTCAACATGTCTTCAAGGATTTGATTGACTCTTTCGGTTTGACCATCAGTTTGAGGATGATATGTTGAGCTACGGATGAGCTTGGTGCCCATGGAGGCTTGTAGCTGTTCCTAAAAGCGTGCCACAAACTGAACTCCTCGATCAGAGATGATGGTCTTGGGTACACCGTGTAGGGAAACTATGCGGTCGAGGTACAACTCTGCATACTGCTTGACTGTGTGGGTGGTGCGGACAGGAAGGAAGTGGGCAGTCTTGGTCAGGCGGTCCACTATAACCCAGATGGAGTCATATCGCTGCGATGTAAGGGGCAGTCCAACTATGAAATCCGTGCTGATGTCTTCCCATTTCCAGGAGGGAATAGGTAGGGGCTGCAGGGTACCCGCTACCTTTAGATGGCTGGCTTTGACACGTTGACAGGTGTCACATTCTGAAACATCCCGGGCTACTTCCGACTTCATTCCACTCCACCAAAAGGTTTGACGGAGGTCATGGTACATCTTATTGCTGCCAGGATGGATTGAGAACTTGGAGAGATGAGCTTCGTCTAGGATCTGCTTCCTCAGTTTGGGGTCGGCTGGTACAACTAGTCGGTTTCCATAATACACCCTCCCAATCTCATCTTGTCGAAATTGTTTATACCCTTCATCCTTTACTGAGATCTTCTTGAGGATCCGCTTTATTCCCTCATCCTTCACTTGTGCTGACCGGATTTGGTCTTCCAAAACTGAGTCGAGGGTGATGTGGCCGAGGGTTCCATGGGGAATAATCTCCAAACTGAGTTTTCCCATCTCATGACACAGAGTCTCGGTGAAAGCTGTTACCAACAAGCAGTTGCAACGGTTCTTGCGACTAAGAGCATCGGCCACCACATTGGCTTTGCCGGGATGATAGTGAACTTCCAAGTCATAGTCTTTTATCAACTCCAACCATCTTCTTTGGCGCATGTTGAGGTCGGCTTGAGTGAAGATGTACTTGAGGCTCTTGTGGTCGGTATAGATGTTGCAGTGGGTGCCCATCAGATAGTGTCTCCATATCTTTAAGGCATGTATCACTACTGCTAGCTCAAGGTCGTGGGTTGGGTAGTTCAGCTCATGAGGTCGTAATGCTCGTGAGGCATAGGCAATGACTCGGTTGTCTTGCATAAGAATACACCCAAGTCCAGTGCCAGAGGCGTCACAGTATACATCAAACGGCCTAGAAGGGTCGGGCTGAGCCAAAACTGGGGCTGTGGTCAGCAGGTGCTTCAGGGTCTTGAAAGCTTCTTCACACTTGTCGTCCCACACGAATCTGACCTCTTTCTTCAACAACTCTGTCATCGGCTTAGCTATCTTAGAGAAATCCGGTATGAAGCGCCGATAGTAGCCTGCCAATCCAAGGAAACTTCTGATCTGGTGCACTGAGGCAGGAGGCTTCCATTCCATAACTTCTTGTACCTTACTGGGGTCGACGGCTATACCATCCTTTGAGATAGTGTGTCCCAAAAACTTGACACTATCCAACCAAAACTCACACTTGGAGAACTTGGCATAGAGTTGGTGATCTCTCAGCTGTTGGAGAACTACATGAAGATGATCGGCGTGTTCTTCTTCGCTCTTTGAGTACACTAGGATATCATCAATGAACACCACTACAAATTTGTCCAGCTCGGGCATGAACACCGAGTTCATGAGGTACATGAAATAGGCGGGTGCATTGGTGAGTCCAAAGGACATGACCAGGTACTCGTATAGTCCATACCTTGTGGAGAAAGCCGTCTTGGGTATATCGCAGGGTCGGATCTTGATTTGGTGATAACCCGAACGAAGATCAATTTTAAAGAACACTTTTGCTCCAGCTAACTGATCAAATAAAACATCAATGCGTGGCAGCGGGTACTTGTTCTTGATGGTTACAGCATTGAGGGGTCGGTAGTCCACACACATGCGTAGACTGCCATCCTTCTTCTTTACAAACAGGGTAGGGCAACCCCAAGGTGATGTGCTGGGTCGGATGAAGCCTTTTTCCAACAGATCATGCAACTGGGTCTTCAACTCGGCTAACTCAGCAGGTGGCATCCAATAGGATCTCTTGGATATCGGTGCGGTGCCAGGGATCAACTCTATGGAAAACTCCACCTCCCTATCAGGTGGCATGCCAGGCAAGTCTTCGGGGAACACGTCAGGGTACTCACAGACAACAGGGAGGCTTTCTAGACGGGCTCCCGATAGAGGGTATGCACAAGGGAGTGCAGAATTAAGATGCCTCAAGGATAAGGTAGAACTGCCATAGAAGGGCGAGTTGATGTAGAGGATTCGGGCGGCTGTGTCTAGAACCACTTGATGTGTGGCCATCCAATCCATACCGAGGATGACATCTATGCCTTCTAGGTCAAGGAGGATAAGGTTTTCCTTGAAAAGGGTTGGGCCTAGCTGGAGAGGTACAAGGGTAACGATCTAATCCGATGTTATCTTCCCTCCTGGAGTGGTGATCACATAAGGTTCCTTAGTGTGACCGACATCCAGCTCACATCTTTCTCTAGCCTTACTCCCGATAAAGCTATGAGAGGCTCCCAAATCAAACAACACAACAACGGCTTGATTCAAAACGAAGAAAATACCCGTCATTACTGGCGCACCTTCGGGGAGCTCGGTCAAGCTGGTGTAGTTGAGTCGGCCTTGTCTGACTTGTACCTTGGGCCTTCTTCCTCTGTTTGCCATGGGGTTCTGGCTTTGCTGCTGATTCTTGTTCCTAGGGCAGTCCTTAGCAAAATGCCCTTCATTGCCACAGGTGAAACAGCGGCTACTAGCTGCAGGGCGGGGTGGTGCTGGTGGGGTCGACCGGGGCACCTGTGGTTGGAAGCCGGGAAAACGGGGCGCTGCTGCTGGTGGGGGTCGGGCAATCCACCTCCCTGACTGCTGGGGTCGGCCGGGGGCTTGTGGAGGAACCATCCGGAACCTTCGCGTTGGCTGGCTCAGAAATGCCACGGAGGCCTTCCTCTTCTGGTCAGCCTTGAGAGCTTGCATGCAATCCTCTTGAGAGATGGCCAGATTGACCAACTCATTGTAGGTGTCCACCTTGATGGGGTTCAACCTTTCTCTGAGCTCTAAGCTCAGTCCTCGGCAAAATCTGTCTCGCTTCTTTTCATCTGTGTCCGCATGGTAGTCGGCATAACGGCACAGGTCGTTGAAAGCTTGAGCGTAGTGCAGCACATCTCGTGTTCCCTGGGTAAGGGCCAGCAACTCGTTGACCTTGCGCTCCAAGAGACCTTCCGGGATGTGATGCGCTTTAAACGCGGTCTTGAACTCGTTCCAGCTGACCACATGGCCAGCCGGAAGCATGGCATGGTAATGATCCCACCAAAGCCGTGTAGAGCCACGCAGCTGTTGAGCTGCGAACCGGGCCTTGTTATGGTCGGGGCACGGGGCGGTGAGAAGCTCGAACTTGGATTCGATCGTACGAACCTAGGCGTCAGCGTTGAGCGGTTCTTGTGTCTTCTGAAACAAAGGGGGCTGTGTCCCCAAAAAGTCCTCATAGCGAGCCACATGCGGCTGCTGCTGAGCCCTTCCACCATGGGGCTGCTGCTGTTGTCCTTGTACAAGATGCCTTAGCAGCTCTGTTTGAGTTGCTAGGATTGCCTCTAGTGGAGATGAGGGCGGGGGTGGGGGAAGATCCTGTCGCTGATCGCTGCTGCCGGGCACAGAACCCGATCTGGTGCGATGCGCCATCTGCAAGAGTTAGCGTTCCATTAAATTCATAATCTTAGAAATACTCCAACAAATGGAACGTATAAGTTAAATTCTCCAATGCATCTCTTGCTAATAATGCAACACACGTCCTCATAGGGAGATACACGCTCCTCATCCTCATGTTAGATAGCGTTTATCTTAGCCTTGTACTCAACTTCGGGCGAATCATACCCTACCCAGACTCCTATAATCCAACTTATGCCAAGGGGGTCGGGCGAGGCGGAGACTGCCTCGAAAGGTCGGCGCACCCGATCTCGCGAACCGGGGTCGGCCAACTTGAACAGACTCACAGAAAACAGCGTGTGGCCGCGGCTGAACTCTTAGTCTAATCATTCCAACACTTTACAAGAGTTAGAGGCCAGACTCAGGAATTGACTTCATATACAGCGGTGTTCCAACACAGGGAGTACTCGACTCATGGCTAACCTATTACAATCCTTTCAAAAATTTAGGCTGCCGAGGAGTACAACAAAGAATGAGTCCCTGGTAACTCTTAATCTACAAATGGACACTATGAGTAGGAGAAGGGGCGCCATCTTCTTCGATGTCCATGCTGGACGCTCCCTCATCCTCCTCGGGGTCCTCTTGAGCTTCGAGCTGCATGTTGAGGGCATGCATATCGTCGAGCTCAGCTTGATGCTCCTCCAAGTGAGCATTGGCAACCGCCAGCTCCATCTCTATCTCCATCTTCTCCTCCGACAGCTCGATCATGCCGTCCACTAGGTCGGCGACTTCTCCCTCGAGCTCGGAGATCCAGTCTTGCATGTCATGTATCTGAATGCCCCGTTGGATAAGCTGGTAGGTTTGGCCTACCATGTCTCTCCTAGCTGACTGGAGGTATCCGTGAGCATCCGCTGTGGTCCGAGCAAAGATGGTCATAGCTCTCCCTTGAAGCTCGATCAGCCGATAGAGGGCTGCCATGCACCTGACGTTGGTGGAGATGGTGACCATGGAGTACGTGGTGGCTAGCACCTCAATATTCCCGACGCGATCGAGCCACGCCGGGTCCAGCCGATTCCTGGCGGGGAACAGGCCGATGGGGTCTAGCGTGACCTCCAGGGGATGCAGCTGGCAAAACTGGGTGAGAAGTTGGAGAGCGGCGGACTCCCAAGTGTCCTCCGGAGCAAGGCCGTAGGCTGATATTCCGAAGGAGGGCCAGTCGGGCCGCACAGGGGGAGGAGGTACCACCGCCTGTACCTGGCACGTCTGGATACCCTGCTCCAAATACATTCGTCCGGCGTACAATGGTGGGGACTGGTACCCAAACCATTTCAACGTGTCCCACAAAATCGCGGGGAAACCCTCGAAATGCAGACAGGACGATTGGAAAGTACCATCCGCTCCAAATAAAACATGCCCGGGGATGGCCATCTGGAACCAAGAAACCAAAACCACGTGAGATAGACTCCAAGGGTCAGGGATCGGAGAGAGAAGAATTCGGCTTTAACCGAGAGCAACTGGAAGAAACTAGAAATCCTTAAAACCGAAAAAGAGCTCTTCCGAGCAAGGTTGCTTTTGAGAAGGGTACTTTACAGATTTCTGTTTATGACGCATGCACGGCCTACCTTACTCTTAACCAAAACAACTGCCCGAAACCTGGGTCTTACGCGGTCAGTGCCGGTGGCAAGGCAACAAGTACGTCTCTCCCTATAATAGCTAGTCGGTTCTATCAACGTCTCCTAAACGAACGCGGTTAGTGTACTTGCAGAAAACACCAACACACGAACCTTTCGTGCCAGCACCCACGAAAGCGTTCCCAAACATTACCGCTCACTATAGGAACAGCACCCATGCGTTTAAGGCTGCATGGACAGCACTCAACCGTGGAAATAGGTTCCCTTTGAATGGAACCGTATAACCCTTCGCATACTCGCGATGCGGAATCAGCACACGTATGATAGACGTGGCGAATCAACCGTGCTGATAGGTTCGTTGGAATCGAACCGTACCAACCTTCATATGGATTACATATGGAACCTGCGCACGTGTGATAGACGTGGGCGAAAACAACCACGATGATAGGGTCCTTGGAATAGAACTCCCTATCAACCTTCGCATACTCGTGATGCGGAACTTGGCACACGTATGACAAACGTGGCAAAGTGCTGGAAGGGTTAGCAAGATAACCAAGTAAAATATTAGCCACCTAAAACAATCCCGAAATCCCCTAGGGCCTCCCGCACTAAGGTCATCCTTAACGATCGTACGAGATTTTTTTTTTTGAAAAGTTTCTTGCAACTTTTATCTTCTTAAAGAAGTGTTAGGGCGTGTTGTGTTCTCTGTACTGCTAAAACCGCTCTGGTACCAGCTGTGGCGGATCCACTTCGGATCTACTTGGTTTAAACATGATTTAGCCGCCTGATACGCGACTCTCATGCCTAAGTCGAGCAAACACGAAGTGCCGTCGGATTTCCTCCGATTTAACCACTTGAACAGGACCATTTTAGCAGACTCACACGAAGGTGAGCGGTTCCAGAGAGTACAACAAGTCCACCGAGTTAACAACTTAACCACTTAGTTTGGTTACGAAATAAACATCAGAGTTTTACAAGGGTTTTTCCGAAAGACAACAGAAGATAAAACCACTAGCGGAAGCAACATCGGGGTCGGACATCCCTGGTGAGGCCAGCCAGGACATCAATGATCCCTTTCCCCGTCGTCCGAGGAGGGATCCCACTCGACCGTCCAACCCGGAGGGAGCTGGGGCGGCCAAGTGCCAGCAGGAGAGGGGTCGGGAGCAGCAACTTCACCTGAAAAACAGGAGCCACAACAAGGCTGAGCTACTAAGCTCAACAAGACTTAACCAACAGGAGTAAGCTACTCTACACTTCTAGACATGCCGGGCTTTTTGGCTGAGGGTTTGTTTGCCAAAAGCACTAAGTAAAACCCTAATTTCGAGTTTTAGCTCCGATTCTAAGTTCTTTAACCGGTCTAGGTTTTGCAACCTATTCTAAGCAATCATAGAACCAAAACAAGGTGTGTAGATATCAACAAAACCATGTCATCATCAGATTCCTCATTTACTCAGGGTGACATAGCGATCAAGCAGTCTCAAACTGTGAGAGGCAGACGAATTGATTCGAGTTCTTTAACCATGCATGGTGAACCTAACCTCACGACATCCGCGCACCCGGAGGTCGCTTCCTGTGTCGGCCTTCCCCATCAATCCCCTAACCCGTGTCGGGCCCATTTCCTTTGGTGCAAGGTTCCACAGACCCGGCCTCTGCCGTTCTGTGACCACGCTTGCCACCACGTGCGGCAACCAGCAGGGGAAACTCCGTTCCAAGAACATTGAGGCGACCACTCACGTTTAGGTTCAATCCGGTACTAGGCTTCCTCATCCCATACTAAGTATGAGGTTAGTACTTTCAAACACTTGATCACGAACACCACCACTGTCGGGCCTTAGCAAGTTTTCATAGACAGACGGGGCGATCATCCAACCACCAAGAGAGTTACCCAAAACCCTGCCCCGTCCATCGTCCTTATAGTTGTAACAGAAAGGTAGACATCCAACTCCTACAACTCGCGAGTGACAGGAAATCACTCGGCTTGTACCGTCTCCTAGTTAAGCAAGCAGCTACTCGGTCCAACAGCTAGTGTTCAGATCATGGGAAACTAGGTCATGCATCTCGGGTTTCAAACAACTCCTAGACGTAAGTGCACAAGCATGTTTTAAGGAAGGCATGCGCAAGTTTGGAAAACAACACAGGGTTTTCATGCAACCGGGGCTTGCCTTCGAGCAAGGAGGAAGAGAACTGCTCGACTTCGGGGGCGGCTTCGGCTTCTGCGGGCAGGAGCTCAGCTACACCTTCGTCTTCTGGCGCCGGGTGCAGCTCGTAGAAGCCGTCGGCGAGGCGCAGCTCTACACGAATGCAATGCAAGAGTTAGCATAGACGGTTATTTCAACAACAACACTTGCAAGTCTGAGCCCAGAAACTTACGACAAAGAGCAGGAGGGTGGGGAGGTTCAAGGGAGCTGGTAGAGATCAAGAGGTAAGGGTCGGAAAGGAACTTATGATCTGATCCTTAAACTAGAGGATGTGGTATACTAGGGGTCCTTAGACTCAACCGCTGAAGGGTTCCCAAGTTTTACACATACACCCTCGGGTCGAAGAAAAGATCACAGCCGAGCCCTCGGGCGAGGCGGAGAGGGGTCGGCGGAACAGATAGGGTCGGGCGAGATGGAACCGGGGTCGGGCGGATAAGAGGGGTCGGGCGAAGCGGACTGGGGTCGGCAGCTTACCTTCTTCCTACAAGGAAAGCTTGGGGTCGGAAAGAAGCAGACTTGGGCGGAGGGGCTAAGGTTTTCAACAACGGCTAAGTCCGGCAGTGCTCCGGCGGCGGCGGTGCTTCTTGTGGATCACAAGTGAGCTCTTACGCAGCACGGAGGAGGAAGCGGCTAGGTGGCTTGGGGAAAACGGAGGGAGCGGAGAGGAGAGTTCCTCAGAAACTTAGGGTGTGGTGCTGGGAGCTTGAGCAGGGAGCAAGAGAAATGGCGGAAGGCAGCAATGGCGGAGGGAACTCCGGCGGCTCGTGCATTCCCTTTTATAGCGGCCGAGACGGGGAAGGGAAGCGGTGCAGGAGCGAGAAGGGGAGCGGCGCGAAGGCCGGGGAAGAGGCAATGGAGTGCTCTGCCGGGGCGACGATTGAGCGACGAGGGCGGTGGTGCAGGACTTCGGGGATGACGCCAGCGGTCATTGGGCTCTGGCGTCAGGGCGGCGCAGGAGCGGGTATGCCGGTGATTGAGATTTGGCGGAGGCGGGTGTCGTCGTGCGGTAGATTTGATGGAAGGGACCGGTTTAACGGCGCTAGAATCGAGAACGCACAGGTGAGAAGACAGGCAGCCACGTGCGCGCGGGCGAGCGCGGAGCAACAGATTGTCGGGTGGCTTCTGACAGGGCGGGGAAAGGAGCTGTCGCTGCCGTGGTCGAGGTTGGCGAAGGAGGAATCGTCGGGTAGCGAAGACCAGGCGGCGCGACTGTGTTCGAAGTGACGGAAAAGACGGGCGACATCGGGCTCTACGGTCGGGATCTGGCGATGTGATGATGGGCGCGGGAGGCGAGGCGCTGCAGAAAGGTTGCAGAGGGGCTTCCGCTGCAATTGTGGAAGGGGGCGCGAGAATCCATTCGGTCGCGTGCCAGAGACGAGGCTGAGCGGCGGGCGTCGGAGAAGATGAGCCACGCGGCGGGGAGACTCTGAAGCGGGCATGCAACTTGAGTGCGCCTGTCGCGGAAGAGCTGGGGGAAAAAGATCTCGCGGGTCCACCGGTCAGATAGAACGGACATTTTGGAAGGACTGAGAAGGATCCGACGGTGGGCTGGGTCTGGCGGGGTCGGAACCGGAGCGAAGCGGGGAGGGGTCGGGTCTCAGGGGTCGGGATGGGTCGGGAGGTTGAACTGAACACTTAGGCGTGAAAAACTAGACAGGTGATCAGGGGCTCGGATTAAGATTAACTGGGAAGATTTGGGGGCCGGTCGTCACAATAGTAAAGCGCACCCAGCAGTGGAGTTGATCACTTGGTCGATCCTGGGTAGTCCAAAAGGGTCTTTTGGACAATGTTTGTTGAGGTCGGTGTAATCGACGCACATTCTCCACTCGTTGTTTTTCTTGCAAATGAATACGGGATTGGCGAGCCAGTCAGGGTGAAAGACTTCTTTGATGAACCCTGCTGCAACTAGCTTGGCTAGCTCTTTTTTGATTGCTTCTCGTCTGTCTTGGGCGAACCTGCGGAGTCGCTGCCGTTTTGGGGTAACTTTGGGATCAACATTTAGAGAGTGCTCAATCAGCTCCTTGGGCACACCGGGCATGTCAGCTGGTTTTCATGCAAAGTTATCATGGTTAGCCCGAAGGAAACTGATGAGCGCGGTTTCCTATTTAGGATCTAGCCCTATTCCGATTAGGGTTGTCTTGGAAGAGTCGCCTGTCTGGAGATCAACTGCTTTGAAGTCTTTCTCGCTTGTTGGCTTTACTTTTGTGGTCCCCGACTTATTTTCTAGGATCTCGAGTTCGGTTGGGTGAAGTTTCTTTGAAGCTGTGAAGACTTGTTGCATGGGACTAGGCGCTTGAGAGGTTGCGGCAATCTCCACGGCTTCGGTGTCGCACTCGTAAGATCGTCGTAGATCTCCTCGTAGTGTTAATTCTCCTTTGGGCCCTGGCATCTTGAGTACCAAGTAAACGTAGTGTGGTATGGCCATGAACTTAACTAGTGCTGGCCTTCCGAGTATGGCATGGTAAGATGTCTCGAAGTCGGCAACTTCAAATCTGATATACTTGGTGCGGTAGTGTTCCTTAGTCCCAAAGGTAACTGGAAGGACGACTTGTCCTAATGGTATAGCTGCATTTCCTGGTACGATGCCGTAAAAGGGGGAATCTGTTGGAGTGAGCATTTCCGTGATGTCGAGGCACATTTTCCTTAGTGTTTTGGCGAAAATGACGTTGAGTCCGCTTCCTCCATCGATGAGTACCTTTGTCGGCTTCGATCCTACCACAACGGGGTCGAGTACTAGAGGGAATCGACTTGGCTCTGAGAATTTTGTCCATTGGTCCTTTCTGCTGAAGGATATGGGTACTTCTGACCATTTTAGCGGTGTTGGATCTGTTGGCTCGATGGCCATGGTTTCCCTAAGTACGAGTTTGTTGGCTCGCTTGGATGCGGTGCCTGGAATTCTGCCAAAGATGACATTGACTGTCTTGGAGGCGGTTTCGAAGTTGCCCTCTTCTTTTTCGTCGTTGTGGACTTTGTTCTTGCCCTTATCTTTTTTCTTGTTGTATTCTTCAGGGGGGGGGTGATGCGGGTAAGTCTTGCATTACTCAACGCATGCTGTAGCAGTCTATTGCCGAGTGTTTGCTAGTCAGGTGTCATGGGCACTGCTTTTTTAGTAGCTTGGTGAAGGTTGGCCCTTCGTCGTTTTTGCGGGATCCCTTTTTCCCGGAGTTAGTCATGGCAGCAACGGTGTTGTCGGGCTTCCTTTTGCGATTCTGATTACTCAAAAAGTTGTTTTCAGTATCGTTGTGTCGAGTTCGATCCTGGTCATTGTTGTTGTTGTCGCGTCCACGGTTGCGATGAGAGCCGAACCGTTCTCGCTCTTTGTCCTCTTCATCTGCCCACTGTTGTACCATAACTTTGAGGTCTTTTACATTAGCTGGTCGTCGTCTACCGAAGTCTTGGTATGTTCGTCGATCGTAGAGTCCATTCTGGAAGCACTCGATGACGCCTGTTTCTGAAATGTTGACTATAGTAGCCTTCTTTTCGAAGAATCGTCGCAAGTAGTCGTGTAGTGTTTCACCTTCTTTTTGCTTAATTTGACTCAAGTCGATCTTGTTGCCGGGTCTAGCCATAGAGCTGGCATAATTGTTGGTGAAAGCCTTTGTCAAATCTGCCCAAGAGTCGATTGATTTGGGTTTGAGTGACTCAAGCCATGTCAGTGGTGCGGGTTTCATGCAGATGGGAAAGTGGATGACTTTGGTGTCGTTATTACCCCCAGCCGCTTGGACTGCCAGCGAGTAGCATCGCAGCCATTAAATTGGGTCTTGCTTGCCGTCATACTTGGTTATTCCTATTGGTTTGAACTTCTCGGGTAGTCTTGTCCTCATTATCTGCTTTGTGAAAGCAGGAAAGTGGTTGTAGTTGCCGTCATACTTGGTTATTCCTGTTGATTACTTCTCGTAGATCACTGAAATTTGACACTTCGTGATTTTTTCGAGTAGGGCGAATACTTTTTACGGAGTTAGTGCAGCTAACTTCTCCAACGTCCCTTTGGCGTACTGGGGCGTTGTGTTTACTCGGACCTTGGCTGTGTTGCCGAGGTTGGTTGACGACTTCGTTGTCGTTTCTTTGAACATCGTGGTTGTCGATTGCAGCACCTCTACTACCTTCTTGAGGAGCTGCGATGCGGGGAACAGATGGGATCGGCGATTCTTTGTCGAGTAGCTTGTAAGCTTGTTCTGCGAGTTGTGTGATTAGTCCGTTGCCGCGCTGTGCGAGCTGAGCTGTGGCTTCATTGTCTCTGTCTCAAGGTATTAGTGTTGATATAAGATTGATAGAGGCAATTGCTGCGAGTGGAGTGGTGTGTTCTTGAGCCTGAACAGCGTCAAAAGCTCTTTCAAGGTTTGTGATGGGAATGTTTGTAGCCAGCGTTTGTCGTCGATCAGCCCGAGTAGCATTGCGTATCCTTCTTTGGTTCCTTTGATCAGAAGTTTTGTCTCGTGGGGCGTTGGCTGTTGACTAAACTTTTGAGACATTGTCGAGTTGTGCCAATCGTCTAGGTGTTCTATTCTGGCTAGTACCCGGGTAGTTATTTTGGGTAATAACAAAGACTTCTCTATCTAGGTAGTAGCTTTCGGAGCTTGATGTTGCAATTTCTGTGGAACTTTCCTCACGAATTGAAGTGAGTAGGATGCCTTCCTGGTATGGGAGGTTGTCTATGTGAGCGACAAGGCACGATTCGTAGTCGCGGGCAAAGAGAGATGGTCTCAATCCTGGCCAGTGTACGAATCTACCTTGCGATGTTGTAGTTATTACCAGTCCCTGGGCTAGTCCTGTCAGTGGGATCTCTGGGAGATAGACCGAGTCGGAGTCACCGTCGTCATCATTCCCGAGTTCGAGTGAGGAAACTTTGGTAGACTTCGGCTGCGCCGCGGAGTCCGTGTGGAAACCGTTTTGGAGTCGAAGTTGACTTGGGGAGTGGTTGGGACCGACTAGTCCGAACTGAAGTCGAGTCCAACGCATAGTCGAACTCGAGGCTGTTGATTTTGAAATTTTGATTTTTCCTGATTGGATCTTCTGATTTCTTCTCCTGGATGTTGATGATCTGGCGCCGAAACGATCCGGCACCATCGGCGACACAGAGCCAGGATCAAAAAACGAACGTTGCGCCTACTTCGATGACAAAAACAGGCTTGATGACGACTGCTGCCATTGAGCTCGCGCTGAGAAACTCGACGAGCGCCCCTACTTGGCACGCCAGCTGTCGGTGTTTTAGACCGGCAACCCGCCTAGGGGGTACCCTAGGGGGTCTTTTATGCGGTAAGGGCCGTCGAGAATCAAGGAGTCAATGGTGACGCAAGGAACGCGATTTAGACATGTTTGAGCCGCTAGATCGTGTAATACCCTACGTCCTGTGTGTTTGTTTGTATTGATCTTAGAGGCACTTGGAGTTGTTCTGTTTTAGGGGGGGTCCCTGCCCGCCCGGCAGGGTTACAAGTCCAAATCCTAGCCGAGTACAATTACAAAGTTCTACTCGGTATGGTCCGAGTAGTTTCCATATACATACTTGACTAGTCCGAGTGGGATACGCTTACCCCCTTGTCTTGATCATGTCCGAGTACGTCCCTTAGTGGGCCGTTCGGGGTCTACTCATGGGCTTGGGGTGCATGCCCGACAATGAGGTCAGTCCCCTGGTTTGAGCCACTACTTTCCCCTATCATCCTAGGGAGGGGGATTTCTGAATTTGGGGATCTGGGTTGAACATACTAGATTCATGATGCAATTAATTTTTAATTTGGATCGTATTATGGATTGATAGGTTCTTGTATTTTACTAGCTTCTAGAGGTGCTTGAAGTCATTTGTAGCGGCAGCTCAGGGCCGCCTGATGATGATCTTATCGTTGTGGATCCTGTAAACAAATGCGAGCACGGGTATACTCTCCTTGTGAGGTATGATTGGACATTTGACAACCCTGGGTGCCGATATGCATCCTGCAGCGAGGTAAACGATAACTTATTTTTAATTGTAATAAACCTTGCTTGTACTCTTGATGTTAGTGTTGTAAATGGAGAATTGTATGAACGTAATCGGTGTCTGCAGCGTGAAGGGCTGAAATGTGCAGCATTTATGTGGGTTGATCCTGAATGGGATGCTAGGACTAAAGGTATTTTGATGAAGCTGATGAAGAGGAAGGCAAAAGTTGAAGAGGAAGCAAGGTCGTGGAAGGAAGAATGCGCAAAGGCTAACATGAAGCTTGAAGTGACTACCACTGAGCTGTAGAAGGTGAAGGGACACATAGGACAAGCCACCAATGTGGTGAAAAAGGTCAAGCAATCCACTGTTGTTGTGATGTACTATCTGGCAAATTAGGATAAGTAAGAATGATGATTATGAACTTTGTAGTGATGAATATACTAGCTATGGCATGCAATCTAATTATGCCACTATGGTTCAATCTACTTTCAATTTGATTCCAGCATATTCACCATTTAGAATTCAGATACGCTGTATAATTGAGGAACGCTAATAATATAGATATTGGTAGTATATATACAAATGCGTTGTCTGATAATACAACTAGTAGCTGTGATAATAAAATTTGATAGGGTCCCACAACTCAGTTTGATATAAAAAAAGGGAAGAAAAATAAAAATGTAATAGTGTCCACAATAGGGATCGAACCTGTGACGACCTCTTGTTTCTGAAGAGACAGAAGATTCAGCACTACCACCGAGACATAATGCAGTTTATGATTTTTGAATAAGGCAACTTCTTTATATTACAGTTCAAATAAGTGTGGTCCACTTCCCAGTTGCAGACCAGAGCAACGAGTATATCTGCAACGGCGTACATTGCAAGGGACTCGCCGGCATACACCTATTGGCTATGGCAAAGACTTGAGCCTAGAGGCGTCAGTACGCAGATCTGTAATGGGTGGCGGGTGATGCATCCTAGCAGCGAAGGGAGGAGTAAGGAGCTAGGGTTAGGCCAGTCCCCTATTTTTTGCCGCTACTTTCCCCTTTCGTCAGAGGGAAGGGGATTTCTGAAATTGGAGATTTCGGTTGAAGGCAGTAGATTCTGATTTTGTCCTACCCTTAGGTTTGCATTCCGATTGATGTTAGAAGTTGATAGGCTATAGTTTATGAAGTGTAAAACTAAATATTGATTTCAAATTACAATGGCATTTATGAAGCATTCGAGTATTCCATCATCTTCTTCCGTTGGTAGCTACTGCTTGGAGACATCTTCCTACAATACTACCCATTGGCATCCTAAAAAATAAGTGTGATCACGGGTTGAGAGCTGTGGTGAAATATTCTTGGACCTTTCTCAACCCTGGCCGCTGGTTTGCTTGCTGCCCAAAGGTAATGGCTACCTGCTTCATAGAGATTTTGGTTCTGTGGTTTCTTATTACTATTGTCAACGGCGATTTGTAAAGGCTCATTTAATTTGCAGGAAGAAAAAGAGCAATGCGGTTACATGATCTGGATTGATCCAGAATGGGATGATAGGACCTTTGGTGTTTTGGTGAAGCTCATGAAGAAGAAGGTACAAGTTGAAGAGGATGCAAAGAAATGAGAAGAAGAATTAGGAAAACCTAACTGTGAGCTTAGAGAGATTAGGAATGAGCTCAAAACGGTGCGACAACAACTTCAGAAGGCTAATGCCAAGCTGAAGTCAATTGGAAATTATAGGCACAATGTCAAACTCCCGCTCGTGCTGCTTGCTTTATTTGTTGTTGTCACGGGATTACGCTTGGTGGCAAGGCAAATTAAGTACATGGTTCAGAGGTGAGATGGTGCTCTTATATTTTGGTAGTTAATGATACTTGGAGTGAAAGTACCATAGGATTGCCTTATGTTTCCGAACATTTTTCTGATGATGTATTTTGCAAGTGTCACTTTGATTATGTTGCCTTATGTCATAATATTTTAGTCCGGCCTATTTACTTTTCCAACAATGAAATTTCCTTCTAGATTCATCAAGAATCATAATAAATTGCATTCAGATTGAATATTTGATGCCACAGCCTCCGGCAGTTGCCATACCGGTTCCTATTCCCCCGCATTCTTCGAGGAGCCAGTTGCCCTTCTCGAGAGGCGCTGGTTGCCTAGCTTTCCAGGGAAGCTGGTGCAACTTCCCATGGAAGGTGAGGAACTCCTTATTTAATCGCCATTTCCCCCACCATCAGCGTCGTCACCAATTCCACTACAATCTCATCCCCAACGCACGCGCCTCACCCCAGCAGCCTAGCCGACGCCATGAAGAATCTATCTCCCCCTCGGCCCCCGCCTCCTCTGGCTCCCCGTCGCGCCGCCTCTCCCTCACCAGCTCCTCCTTGTGCATCGAGCGATCATCCGGCACCTCCTTGTCGTCGTGCTCCTGTGGTGGGTTGTTGCTACGCTACCGCCACCCGCAACTTCACGACAGCGCTACAATGCTACGTCCACGTGGTGGGGTCCTCCCGCTATGGTGGCGCTTCTGTGTCGGGATCCCGCTCCGACACCGGTGACCTCGAGTGGCCATTGCACTCGTCGTCGGGATCGCGCTCCGACGCCGCCGACCTCAGCCCGTCATCGCTCACGGATGGTCGTCGTGGAGCCACTGGGGGCTCCCCAGCGTGTTCCCAACCTCCCCTGATGGTGGGGGCAGCTTCCTCCAACCCCCGCACCCTCATCATCGCCTCGGAAGGTGACCTTGATGGTGAACCTTCCAGCTAATGCGCTCGACTCCGACTCCCAGACTGAGACGGACTCGTCTGACGACCGTCACCGCGGCTACCACACGCCCTTCCCTCGGGGCGACGCTTTGCGCATCTTCCGCCACGCTGACAACTCCTTCGCATGCCCCGTCTGCCCCAGCACAAGGCATCGGTGAACGATCCTGAATGAGGTCGAGGACAACATCTTGGGGATGGCAAAGTCTGTGCCCTTGAAGGGCAACAACAAGAAGAAGTGGAGCCACCACCACGTCGTGACCCAGAACGAGGGGGTATTAAAAGTTGTTAACACATTTAACACATTTTTATCATATTGGCTCCCAATTTCATAAACACCTCAAGGGGGTGTTAAAAGTTGTTAAACTTGTTAAAAGTGATCCCTAGTCCACTTATTCTCTGGTTGCCCCCCCTTCTCTCTCCTCTCCTCTCTCTCCTTCCCGCTGCCAACGCCGGCCATGCCTCGTCTGCCGGCCTCCTCCACCCGACCCTACCGCCAATGCCGGCCATGCCTCATCTGCCGGCCTCCTCCGCACAACCCCGCCGCCAACGCTGGCCATGCCTCATCCACCGACGCGCGGATCTAGAGGGGGCGCGAGAGAGGAGCGGGGAGGGAGGCAGTGGCGTAGCTCTTGGCGCTGCCACTGGCCCTCGTAGAAGTCCCCGTTGGCGTAGCTCTTGGCGTTGACGCCGTGGCGGCGGTCCGCCACCTACGCGCCGTGGTAGGTGGTGCCGTCGGGCCTGAAGAACGCGCCCTGGCCCTCGATCCGGCCGTCATGGAACTCCCCCTCGGACGTGGCCAGCCGCTGCACCGTCGCAGCTGGAGGAGCGGAGAGGAAGGAGCGGGGAAGGAGGCGGCAGCGGTGGTGGCGGGAGGAAAGGTTGGGCCCAGTGCCGGCGTAGGCGGGGCCTCATCCACCGGGCCAATGCACGCGACGGACGTGCGTGGACGCCGCGTGAACCGGCCTACTGGTGAGTAGGAGCGGCTGGAGGTGGAGCTGTGGCCGGCTGCTGTCTTGGTGGAGAGAGAAGAAGAGAGAGGAGGAAGGAAGGGAGTGGGGGTATAATTGTCATTTCCAACCTAAGATGTTAAAGTTTAGCAGATCATCCAAATATCCCAATGTGCTAAACTTTAACATTCCATTTGAGGGTGTTAAACTTTAACACCTTGCTAAAATTTAACACAAGTTATCCAAACAGGCCCTTAGGGATAACATAGATATTTCTCATCACTACTGGTGTGTCTGAAATTTTCAATACGGACATTGAGTACGTCTTTTTTCAGCTCGCGTTTGCTTGTTTGATATTTGGACTGTACCAGGCGTTGAGTCATAAGTGAATTGTTCGTCTTATGAGAATCTTATATTGATACAAAAATGAGAGCAAACAGTCAGCTCCAGCATTGATACCGACACCTCGCCAGCCCATCACTCTATTGTTCGCCGCCGCTCCAGCCGGCACATTCCCAAGACCCCAACCATTCACTATAAGCCTTGGGCTGTTGGGCTGTTGAGCGCATGCTGCTACTCTTAAATGACAATGCAGTGCTCCTGCGAAGCTTTCAGAAAAAAAAAGTCCGAACCCTAACCCCTCACCTCTAAACTTGCTAGTCGACGTTCCGGTTCACATTAGTTCATGATGTCACATAAGATCTTTTCAAGATGTGTGGCAAAATAAATTTCCACAAGAGATTTTCATAGAAAAAGGATCGGCTCTAGTTTTCTGTGATAAGTGCTAGTATGTTACCTTTTATGTTACCTTATTTGCCTACATGATGTTTGATGTATCGATAGCAAGTGCCAAGTACTAGTATTTTGATGGTAGCTACTACTGTATCTGTATCATCCTCTTCTTATTTCAGATACATAAATGGACCAGTGAGCTACGCTTGGTCAAGGACTTCATATATACAGTATGTCAGAACTATAGGCAAATTATGATGCCTCGCCACAAAAACTCAAAAACTATGGCCATTAGTCACAGGAGTGAAGTATACCGTCGCTTTTGGGCTAAGCCGACTTAACCCATGCGCAGTGTATAGAAAATTGGGTACGGCCTAGCCCAGCCTGCCCTTTATATTAGGGGGACAAGCCCATCCTCATTGTGTGGGCAGCCAGCCCGGACACCTGGGCCGTCAGAGTCCCGGCGCTCAGGAGGAAAGGATATAGTGGGCCGTCTCAATTCATTGCTGACGGGAGATGATTTTTTTTATTTTTTATTTTAATATTTTGCAAAAATATATAGTCAAACAAAAAAATTGCAAATCCAAACCTATAGCGCCGTTTGAAATGGCTATAGCCAGATGAAACGGTGGAAGGGTACTGTAGTATCCTTATCGCCGTTTCAACCGGCGAAATCTCCCACCACTCGACACTATACTTCCAAAAAATCATAACTAATTCATATCAACTTGGATGGAGATAAACATTATATGAAAATTGTAGATCTCGATAAGATCTACAACTGTGCAATTTAAACTTTTTTCATTTAATATCATATTGGTGTTCAAATAATCGACACCGATCTGAAACTTGTGTCGATTATTTGAGCAATTAAATGGCTCCATATGAAAACGGTTTGAACTATAAAGTTGTAAATCTCGTCTAGGGCTACAATTTTTATATAAAACTTATCTCTATCTAAGCTCATATAAATTAGTTATCGTTTTTTGAAAGTATGCTGTCCAGTTTCAGATTAAAATTCGAATTTTAGATCTGAAACTTGTGTCGATTATTTGAGCACCAATATGACATCAAATGAAAAAAGTTTCAACTACAAAGTTGTATATCTCATCGAGATCTACAATTTTCATATAAAGTTTATCTCCATCCGAGTTGATATGAATTAATTATAATTTTTTGAAAGTGGAGTGCTGAGCGGTGGGAGATTCCACCGGTTGAAACGGCGGTAAGGATGCTACAATACTCCTTCCGTCGTTTCATCTAGCGATAGCCGTTTCAAACGGCAGTATAGTCTAGATTTGCAATTTTTTTATTTGACTATATATTTTTACAAAATGCTAAAATAAAAAATAAAAAAAATAAAAAATTCCACGGGAGATGAAGCCCAGGAACAACCAAATAAAACGGAAGATGGGCTTGCGCCAGCAAAAAATAACAATCTGCCGCTGGACTGGACACTCGGGTAGCCGTCCGAGGACTCCTATACAGCCGTGGAAGTTGGGCTTATTTGACAGAACTCCACGTAGCTCTAAATCCTCAAAACCAGTAGCTCCACCACAGAGCAACTCTAGCATGGATCTATGCTCTTACTGTGGAGTTGAGGAAAAGTGTTTGGCTGAGACAACAACTCCAGATCCAAAAACAGAGTTTTTGGCACTAATGCTTTGGTGTTTTCCCATTTTTTTTTTCTCATTTTTTCTCTTCACGTGGTGTGGCAACAGGCAGGAGCCATTTGCGATTTTTACCCTAGTAGATGACGAGCTGCGATCGCGAGCTGTTTGAGAGGGAAATACGTCGGCCAGGTAAAAAATGTCAACTTGGTCTGGTCCTCATTGCCTGCTCATTTCTGATTTCTCCAACAACTTTTGTACTATCGGTTTCTTGTTTTCCTTTATAACAGCTGTAGGCTTACAGGATATACACCTCATAAGTTGAACGGATTTGATCAGTCTGATGAGTTGAAGAGTAGTTTCACAATGATGAACTCTGAATACACATAGAGCAAACTCAGTTGCAAGTTGCGGCAACAAGATGATGGAGGTATGGAGCATAATAAACTTTGTAAAATGCCGAGGAGAAACATCTCATAGGTTGATTTTTCATCTTAAATAAAATGCGACAGTACAAGGTATTCTTCAGCCAGAGTTCTTACATATTAGTAGAGGCTTTAGAAGATGGCGCATGTAATATTTGCACCATATCTATTACATAATCTACTTTAATCTTGCAAGATCATATGATCCCTATGAGAAGAATCGAGTTTCCGTACATCCAGCATACCATGGAATGAATCAGTTCACAGGCCTAAAGTCTAATGACGGTCAGCTTAGGAGAGCTTCATTTGCCACAGGTCTTGATACTCCCTATACAAAAATATCAGCCTTTGTCTGATCAGCTTGTAACTGACCTGCATCAACATATCCATGCATCAACATATCCAGTCCTTAGTCAATGGATTATCGCCAAAGTATGCAATTCAATTGATCACCAATCATTTATGCACAATTTGCATACCATCAAAATCCGACCCCTTGGCCTCCCCAGCCTGCAAACCAAAATTCAGAATGAGACCAACGCATCCGACAAACTAGAAAGCTAAAACCAAACAAGTCCGTGGCAGAAGAATCCACTCCGCGTTGGTCGTTTCCCGCACCTTGCCCAAGCAGGCCTCCTTCCCGCTGGCAGCACCGGCTGGCGGCGTCTTCTGCTTCCTGGCATTGCTGCCGTCCCTGGCGCGCGCCCACACCGGGTCCGACACCGAGGATCCCTCCGGGAACCCGCCGCCGCCGGCCCCTGCCGCGACCCCGGGCAGCCCGAACAGGCCAGCGCCGCCGTCACCGCCGCAGAGCACGTCGAGGAACCCGCTGTCTAGCGCGGCCGTGAAGTCGAGCCCCGGGGCGGCGGAGTGGCCCATGAGCGTGCACGATGGGGTAAAAATGGAGCGGCGGCGGAAAGAAAAAAGAAAATGAAGCGAACCGGTACGGGGTGTGTAATCAATGGTATTGGTGGGTAATTTCCACCAACTCCATGAGGGGTTGTAAAACTAGCGTTTTGAGAGCATCCCTTGAGGTGCTCCATGCATTTGGTGCATCTGGGAGCTAGATCTGGGTTTTTTCCGGATCTGGATTTCACGGAGCTAGACTGTTTGGTTGGAAAAAATTGGGAGCGGAGCTGTTTTTGAGGACCTAGAGCTGCCTGGAGCTCTACCAAACAGGCTCTAAAGCTCACTAAGCTGAATAAGAAATTCAAACTAACATTTCAACATATCAGTTCAACATTTTAACAAACCAGATTCAATATTTTCTAAAAGTTTCGGTCAGAAAATATTTTCTAAAAGTTGGACAAACATTTAAAAATACTAAATTCAATATTTTTAAAAACAAGATCAACATTTTGTAACAAAATACAACAATCATCATTTTTCATTGCCTTTTTGTCAACATTTGGACAAAGTGGGTTGAAGATTTTTGCAAACAAGAATCAACATTTCTTTTTTTTCATCTTCTTCAACCTCGGTACATGTAGACAGACGCGATCCGCAAGCTTGGGGCCGACAGCGCGCTCACGCTCTATATATACTAAGGAGTAAGATGCACAAGAGGTCCATCACTTGTAAGAAGGTGTCACTTAGGTCCACGAACTCCGAAAAGTACATTTTTAGGTCCATGAACTTGTTAAATCGTTCACTTCAGGTCCATACCTCTCCACATGGGCATATAGCGCTGAAAATGGCACGCTTAATGGGCATTTTCTCTCTCACCCCTCTCATCTTCCTCTCATCGAACATGTCGGCAGTGACAGCACCACGGAGCTCTTCTGCTTCACCTCTCGCCTCTTCACCACCTTCGCTGCACCCTGTCGCTATTGGCGGCTCCGTCCTCCCTCAACCCTCCAACTCTTCCAAGCTCCTTAGCCCGACTGCACTAGTGCTAGCGCCGAAGCGAGGGTCGTGCCGAGCCCACCTCTGCACACGTCTCTAAGCTGGCTCCTCTGCAATAGCAGAAGCCTCAAGGGCGGCTAGTCCCCATGTTCACATCGGGGTCCACAGACGACTGCCACAGCCAGGGTGGGTTCAAGCCCGATGAGCCATCCTTTCCCGTTGTGCTAGCTGAGGAGATGAGGGCATTGGAGGGAAGATGGAGCGCTAGCGATAGAGGCGGTGGAGGGGCGGGAGGTGAAGCGGATGAAGAGCTCCATGCCGCCATCATCAACATGTTCGATAAAATGTCAAAGGGAGAGGGAGAGAGGAAGATGAGAAGGATGAGAGAGAAGATGCCCAATCAACGTGCCATGTCAGCGCTAGATGTCTATGTGGAAAGGTATGGACCTACCGTGAATAACTTAACAAGTTTATGAAGCCAAAAATACACTTTCGAAGTTCATCAACCTAAATGACACCTCCCGCGAGTGAATGGACCAATATATAGCGCAGTCGAGCTGCAGGCCTGCATGCACCATGCAGTGCTGCTGCACTGCAGCATGGAGGGGCCATTTCGGCAGGCCCACTGCAGCCCAAAGATAAACAGAGATTCTACTCTCTTCACCCTAAGGAGTTCCAGCGGTGTTTTTTTTTTTTAGTTTTCCTGTGCATTTTTTTCTTTCCCAAAACTATTTCTTAATTTCATAGAATACATTTATTGAGCTGATTAATTTAAAATAAGGTTTAATCAAATAACATGTTAAAAAATATACATATAGGTGGTACTACGGTATCTATGGCCTTGGTAGTTTGTAATATTATAGTTGCATTCTTTGAGTTTACTCAAACGTTAGAAGTGGTTTGTTGTTCCTCCTTTTAATTATCGAATCCTGGCCATTATCAACATGCAACCGATCGAATTGCTTCGTTTTTGATATCTCGTATATCCGATTTCGTATTCCCGATCGAGCTTTCCGATTTCATTCATGGTCCCGCATAAAAATACAAAAACGAAGGTGTTTGACTCTTTTCCCAACCGAAAGTGGTTAAACTCTTTTCCGGATCGCTTTTATCCCCTGAGCAACCTTTATCACAGGCCACAACCAGTGGCGGATCCAGAAACGGGCTCCGCCCCGGGCTAACTAATATAAGGCTTAAAATTTTACTAGCCATACACTATTAGATATAATATATTTTTCAAAGAGCACAATTCAACCAATAGACTCAAACAATACATAGAATATTGAAGGTAGAAAATTACCAAATTAAGAGTCTTCCATGATAAAAAAGAACCATACATGTCTTCATGAATTAACACCACTTCCACTTGTTCCGACGTCCTCAATTCTACATTAAAATTTTCAACATATCAACCCTATATAATGTATTGAAATAGACTAATACAAGTAAACAACACGCACCTTGAGCCCTCGTTTGGCAAATTCATCTTACGGTTTCTTAAGCCTTGAAAGCGCTTTAGAATTTTTTCATCTTCAATCGACGCAAACAAATCTCGCTCAATATAGCACATCATGCTATTATTCAACCAATCATCATTCATTTTATTTCTTCGTTCAGTCTTGATAATATTCATAGCAGAGAAGCTCTTTCAACTGTTGCTGTTGCCACCGGCAAAATCAATGCAAGTTCAATGAGACGATACACCAAAGGAAAAACTGTATCTCTTCCAGTCTGAACCATCTTCTCAGCAAGGTTACCAAGATCAATACAAGTGTCAAAATTATCATCATTTCTAACTTCATCAATGAATATAGGAAGGTCACCCGCAAGCTTTATGCAGTCATAATCACAGAAGTCATCTTTATAAATCTTAGCAAGCTCAACTAACTTCTGTACTTCAAAGTTGGCAAAAGAATCCCTCGGATCAAGACAAGCAACGCATCTCAAGAGTTGAGTTGATCTTTCTGGAAATCGATTGTTTAACTCACAATAAACTTGATCAATCACAACATTGAAAATTCCATGATGAAAATGATGGTAGTAACTCACTAGTTTAGCACCACGACATCTCGAACGACCTCTAACTGGTATCATATCTTCCATATTAGGAATTTCTATGTTGTTGAGGAGGCAAAACTCCTTTACTTCTTCAAAAAGAGCATCCCAACCATTTTCCCTCATTTCATTCATATTTCTCATCACAGAGCCAATCAATCCTATTGCACGAACAATGTTTTGATTTTTCTTTTGCAAACATTGTGACAAGTCTTGAGTCATCCCCAGTACTCTAATCATAAGATGTAATATGAACACAAATTCAAATGACTCCATTCTTTGAATCAATCCAGAGGCTGTAGTTTTTTTTTCCCCATCAGTTCCATCTTCACTAATATTCTCCAATACCTCCAGTACAGAGGACCACATGATCATAAGACGTGCCAATGTTTTGTGATGTGTACCCCACCGTGTATCACCAGGCCTAGCAAGACTAGTTTCTTGGTTTTTCCCTCTCCCAGAAAAAATAGCACTACTATCTAACTGCTCAACAAGCTTATCATGATGACTTTGAAGGAGTTGATCTTTCCTCTTGCAAGAAGCACTAACAACATTGACGATTGAAGTGACATAATTGAAGAAATCAAAAGTTGAGCCACAACATTTGGCTACAGAAACTACCACAAGCTGCAATTGATGAGCAAAACAATGGATGTAAAAGGCATATGGGTTTTCGTTCAATACCAGTCTTTGTAACCCATGAAATTGTCCTCTCATATTTGAAGCTCCATCATATCCTTGCCCTCTAATCTTGGAAATAGATAGACCATATCTTCTAAGCATAGTATCCAATGCTTCTTTTAGTGAAGTTGATGTGGTGTCAGCTACATGTTCAATGCCAAGAAACCTCTCAATCACACTTCCTTTATCATTGACAAACCTACAAGAGAAAAGAGAAAATAGTGTTACTTGAAAGCAACAAAACAAAACTAATAAAATAACCAAATAGAGAGAAGGTATATACCTCACAACCACAGCCATTTGTTCCTTAATAGATGCATCACGAGCCTCGTCGACAAGAACCGCAAAACAACGATCTCCTATTTCACTTTTAATTAACTCACTTGTCTCCTCTGCACAAGCCCTAGCCAAATCTTTCTGAACCATTGGACTACTCATTTGATTATTCCCTGGAGCATTTTCACCAGTCACAAGTGCAGCCTTAGGATCCTTCTTTCTGTACCATTCGAGCATCTCCATAAAGTTCCCTTTATTTCTTGATGTTTTAGACTCATCATGTCCACGAAAGGCTAAAGCTTGCAAAAGGAGAAATCTAGCAATGCCTAACATGATACTTAAACGAGCTTTATATGCCTCCTCTTCTGCTGCACTTGTAACAGACCATACATGTTCAACACTTTGCCTCTGATTTTTGAAATCAAGTGCACGCTTTCTTGCATTATTATGAAAGCCATCAATTGATTGAGCATGCTCCTTGAAAACATTTCTTTGCATTCTTCCAATTTC
>NC_028451.1:30777810-30778327 GCF_000263155.2 Setaria italica | reverse complement strand
TTTCTCCTGGATCAGCAACTATATCTCTCATATCAAGTTCAATCCGTGGTCTTTTTTGCTCAACCCGGCTCTCTACACTTTCGGCACTACTCTTTTTAGCATAGTATTTCTCCATTCTAAGTTATGATCATGAAATATTGCAATTGCAAACTAAGACTCAAATACTTCCTGCTCAAATCAATAAAATGAAATATTCACTATCATTACTTTGCATAGAAATAGCAATTTCAAAAAAAATTGCATAGAAATAGCAATTTCAAAAAAAAAAATGCATACCGGCGGGCGGCGGCCTGCTGGCGGCCGCCGGGCGTGGGCGCGCGGCGCGGCCGGCGGGGCAGCGGCCGGCGGGCGGCAGCCTACCGGCGGGCGGCGGCCGGCGGGGGCGCGGCCGCGGGCGGCGCCCTGGCGGCCGGCGGGGGCCCGGCCACGCGGGGCCGCGGGCCGAGCACTGGCAGCCGGCGCGTCGGGGGCCCGGCCACGTGGGGACGCGGCCGCAGGAGGCGGCTCGCCTCGCGCG